>NC_091715.1:22815303-23118333 GCF_041296265.1 Equus caballus | reverse complement strand
AAAAGACAGGAACAAGTAAAATACATGCAAACAATGGTTATATATTTAACACAAATGAAAGTATAACAAAATTATAAAATAAAAGTTGAATGTACTTAAAAGAAAAGATTAATTAAAATTTTTAAAAAATATTTAGGGGCCGGCCCCATGGCACAGTAGTTAAGTTTGACACGCTCTGCTTCGGCAGCCCAGGTTTGCAGGTTCACACCACTTGTCAGCCATGCTGTGGTGGCATCCCACATACAAAACAGAGGAAGACTGGCACAGATGTTAGCTCAGGGACAATCTTCCTCAGCAAAATATATAAATAAATCTCAGTTATAGTTAATGAAGACTAAAAATGGAATGTCAGGTGGGAAATAACAGTAACAAATTCAATACTAGGTTAAACTATGTGAAACTTTTATTCTTATAGATCCAAATTAATTGGATGTTAGCAATTTCAAATATTCCAATCTAATTTTTTTGAAGAGTTAGCTTATTAAATGAATTTCTAAAATGGGTGAAAAGCTTTAATGAAAACTCAAAGTGAATGTAAAACAAGTTGACTACTCTCCAAACTATCACAAGTGAAAGAAGAAAAAATCACAGAATTTATCAAGAAAAACAAATAACAAATAGTACAATGTTGGAAGTTAGAGTTTATTATCCTGATTTCATTGCTAAAATCTCTCTATGGTTATACACGAAAAGACCATTTTGATTACAGTTATCGTTCATTATCTCAACATAATCCATTCCTGTCAGATGTTGGAAAATTTTGGTTAGTGGCAGCCTGTATTTCGTTATTTTAAATAATTAAAAAAACAATGCCTACCCAGTCTGTCCAAAAGCCTCAATCGACTTTTTCAAATATTATGAAACTTAACACCTACATAACAATCCACCAAGGATTTCTGCATAACATAGAACATTTAAATATCAATTATAAATTTAACATCATTAATAAGCTAACACGTTTAAAATGTTAATGCAATCATTACCACTTGTTTGCGGTATACAATGACACAATGCAGTTTCGCTGCAATGCCCATATATTCCAATGTAAATAAACCAAGAAAGTACATGACTGTAGGGGAAATGAGGCCACGTGAATGGACACACTTATGTGTTTATTATATTTCTTTCAATATGCTTTATCACTTCCAAATTTCCTTGTTATGCATAGGCATTTCTAGGCTTCTTAGGCACATTTACTTTCTTCATAATCTTTTTCACTGTCTTCCAAGATGTTTTTTCTTAATATTGTGGGAAAAGTGACAATGAGATTGTATATGTTTACATAACATGAGCATGACATGTTAACCTAGTGATGAACAGCTGAGGTATTACTGCAGACACAGTACACTCTCTCTTCTGGACTAGCAGGCAACTTAAATATTTTTGCTGGAAGGTAGGAGAATGTATTATAACAGATTACTGATCCAGATTTGGGGTAAGTATTTTTGCACATCCTTATAATTAATACTCAGAGACTGAGATTTCAGGTAGCAATGGATATCTTTTCTTTTAAAAATAAAAATGTAATTCTATTCTAATTTTAAAAATCTATTAAGCATTCTTTAAATATGTAAATTCTGTTAATATGCTCACAGACACATCATGCAATTTAGAAGATCGACTTTTTGAGAAGGATGAACTACTGAGAAAAATTAAGTGGGAGCAACTCCGTCACACACACTACCACAAAAATCTCAGAGGTAGAAAAAACTTAGAAATTATACAGATCTCTCTCTCTACCTTTTATTCTGAAGAGGTAAAATGATACTTGAAATTGCAATAAAAATGGAACAGAGCTAGAATTCAAACCCCCGGTTTTCTGACTCCATGTCAGTGCTCAGAAAGCTTGTAACATGAAAGAAACTATATGAAACTACTGGCCTGTCTAAATTGCTGAGTGTTGGCATTTTCAGGGGTTTTAAAACAAAGAACATTGAAACTCAACTTTTCCACTATGTCAGTTGCATTTCTCTGGTTGTGAGCAATTGACAGCCATCAATGGTTGAGGATTTGAACATCTATAGATAATCAAAATATCTGAGTTAACAGACTTATCTATATGAAATGCACTATACAAAGTGACCAATTTAAAAAATATATTAGTTAAATGTAATAGCAAAACTTCTCTTCAAATAATTCAATATCTCCTTTATGATTCATGAGGTACTTTCAAATCTTGAGATAATTTAATGTTAATTATTTTAAATATTGGTTTCTTAAATCCACAGATGTGTAGAAATTGTCAGCTGACAGGAAGTTGTCTTGGAGGAACCCAAAATGCATTTGTTTTCTGAGGATGCACTTTCAAAATAACTGCCTTTAAATGGTCTGGCATTAGAAATAAACTTTCTTATAGAAGACTTGAGCTCCAGTCGTGCATATAGAAAAATAACAGTTCTAATTCATGATGGTGACATCATGTTAGTATAATGCTTTTACAATGAGTCCTGAAAAGCTCAGGACAGTTTCACTTCCAAGCATCATTTTTCTTCCCAACACCTGTCCCAGTTCCCTCATCTACTTATCCTTAACCAGTGTTATGTGCATTTTTGCCTGAAATCTTTTCAGGAACAAGGCAGAAGTATAAAAAAATAGTCATACAAGGAGTAAAAATCATAAATTAATGCACATTTTCTTTGGTCTTTGAAAGTTTAGAAAGATCTACCACTCTAAAGAAGTGATCCTATTCCAAACGGAATAAAATACACTGGTTTGGTCATCCCAGTGTTAGTATAACTGCATCCCATGCAGACTAAGAATGGGTATCTGATTAGCCAAAATGGATGTAATATAAATTATTATAAGAGTCTTTTAATATCGCTGAAATTTTGCACATAAACTTTAATTGAATAGATTTGGATTTTCCTTGTAATATTCAAAATATGTAAACATCATCAATTTCCCATAACTGATTGCTATATTCCATATTCAAGATCCACACTGAATACAAATGAGCTTTATTGAGCAATTCAATATGCTCCCACTCGAGTTTTTTTTATTTGAAGTATTAAAACACTACTTGAATTTTTTATAAGCAAAATGTAAACGCCTTTAAATGGATCAAGTTTTCAAGAAATCAAACCATATCAATGGCCTTTCAAAATCATATAAAACTACAATTGTAGCCAAAATATATCCAATTTTATTATGACTCATCTATGCACATATTCCTGTTAATTCCCAAGCGAAAGACAAAAATAAAGTGGAGAGGGATGTCATTATATTGAAGATTTGTCTTTATCTTTTTTTAAATAACACTAAATGTATTTTATCCTAAGAACGTGAATCCATGCATGTTTCCATTAACAGAGTTTTCCTTTTTATACAAAGATGGTCATAGTCAAAAATGGTTTTTTCTTAAAATCAAATATATCAATACTAGTTTCCTTGTTTTTAGTGACATTAGGAGATTGTATTCCCTAATATGCAACCTGTATTTTCTTCAAACGGAAAAAATTTACAAAAACAATAACTTTCTAAAAGTACTGGTTTAGATGAGAGAATTTATATTTTATATTGCCTGTTATTTTCTTAGTTGTTAATGGCAGAAGGCTGGCATATGTGTCTGAAAGAAGAGCATTTCTCAGGGTTTTAGGTGAAATAAAAAGTCTAAGAAATAAAATTTCACGTTGTCTTTACATGTTACACTTAAAAATCTCTTTAGGGGCTGGGCCAGTAGCGTAGTGGTTAAGTTTGTGCGCTCTGCTTCAGCAACCCAGGGTTTGCCAGTTCGGATACTGGCCGAAGACCCAAGCACCGCTTATCAAGCCATGCTATGGCAGGCGTCCCACACATAAAATTGAGGAAGATGGACACGGACCTTAGCTCAAGACCAATCTTCCTCAGCAAAACAGAGGAGGATTAGCAGCGGATATTAGCTCAGGGCTAATCTTCCTCAAAAAAACAACCCAACCAATCTCTTTATGTGCACATATAACCTTACAATTCCTAAACTTAAGTTTTGAAACTGCCCATTAAATATTCTAAATTCCAGGTTTCCTTCAATTCTTTGCTTTTGAAGACATATCAAAAGCCAGGATGTTCAACAACTTATTAAATGCCAAATTTAAAAAAATACATAAATTTTTGGAAGTGTTTTTTTAGCTTTAAAAAAATCCTTAAATATACTAATACTTTAAATGAATGCTTTCAGTTTTTATAGGCAGTATCAATGTAAATGAAAGCTTCTGGGGGAACTCTCTATGATGTTCTATCTTTTATAGCTATATTGTAGATCTTATGTACAGGCTTTCTTGAATTAGACTTCCTGGCCTGAGCCCACTTCCTGGATCTAACACTTATGGGCCTTGTGACCTTGAGAAAGGTTATTTTTTCTGTGCCTCGGTTTATTCCTCTGTAAAATGGAAATACTAGTAATACCTAGCTCATGGTGTTGTGTTGAAGATTCAATCAGATAATGCATGAAAGTACTTACAACAGTGCTTGGCATAAAGAATAAACTTAATAAATGTTAACCATCATTACTTCATTTTATACCTTTCTAGTCTTTGATTTTAAAAGATAATTATGGAAATATGCCTAGTAAGATGGTGGTACAAGAACACTCTGAACTTACCTCCTCCCACAGACACACCAAATCTACAGCTCCATATGAAATAACTCCTGCTGAAAGAGAACTGAAGACTAGCTGAACAACTCCCTCCACAAGAGATGAAAGAGCTACATAGAGACAGGTAGGAGAGGCAGAGAGGTGGTCTCACCAAAAATTCCAACACTGGGGCAGCGACTCACAATAAAGACGGATCTCACAGGTCCAGAGGTTCTCCCTGACGACTAAGAGGTTTGTGCTCCACACTGTGCACTCCAAAACTTGGGACCTGCACTGGAGAGACGAGGCCCCAAAAACACCTGGCTTTGGAAACCAATGGGGGACCTGCAGAGCTGTAGTGATCTGAGATAATTCTTCTGAGGGGTTTGAACAGATTCACTTGTCCCAAGAGCCACTGCAAAGGCAGGAGTTTGAGAGATGATTGAATGATACGTAAAGGAGATTCATTTTTTAACCTTAAAGAGTCAACTGGAGTAGCAGGGATCACTTAGGACCTTTTTCAGGGATGGAGGCACTGGCCAGCACCATTTTTTGTACTCTCCCTCTAACTTGCTAGTGCAGGTGGATTCCCACAGACAAAGCCTCACTGGAGCTACAGGTGTGCCTATGTCGCGTGCAAGTCCCAGGCCTAAAGCTACAAGTATGCCCCACCCTCAGAACTCATCTCCCACATCCTTAAAACCATAAGTATGCCCCATGTTCAGTGATCTGTCCTATCACTAAAGCTGCTGGTAAGTGCTACCCCCAGCCTCTTCCCCTGCATCACTAAAACCAGGAACATGCCCCAACCTCAACACTCTCCCACAGCCTTCCTAAAGCCAGGAGGCGAGCACAGTCCACACAGGGGACACCTCTTGATAACCTGGCATTGGTAGCCAGGGGTACTTATGTTCTTCGGCCCCACAGGTCTGTAACAACTGGAAAGACAGTTTTTGGCAGGTTACCACACCTAAGGTACTGCAGAGACAGCAGACTGCCTGTGAAAAAGGCCCATTTACTCGTCCTGGACCATCGACCTGAGGAACAAGCTTCAGGTCTGCCACATATCTAGAGGCTACACAGGTGCTCTCAGGGAATGTAGGCAGAGAGATACCATCTTTGCACACAGCTGGCCTCACCACAGCTTGCTGGTGGCTCCCAGAAAGGAGCTTATACTCTCAATTGAAACCACAATTCTTACAAATGTTGCCAGGAGACACCTCCAGATCTCCTGGTCGGGAGGTCAACAGGGTCTATAATTGCAAACCCATAGTAATGGGTATATTTCCATACTTTAAAAGCTGCTGCATGAGGGTCTGGCTTCCAATCAGCCTGAAATTAGGTGCTGACTGAGATCACACTCTTTGAAACACTGACAGGTCTTGGTGCAGCCTCAACAACTGTGACCTATCAAGAATAAATCAGGTTACTCAGACAATCACAAAGGGCCAAGAGACAAGCAAAAGCTAGAGCAAGGGAGAATGATACAGTTCATCTCCTACACAAGACCACTGCTTCAAGACTAGGATACGCAGCTGTCTCATCTAACACATAGAAACAAACAGAGAGAGTCATGCAAAATGAAGAAACAAAGGAATATGTCCCAAACCAAAGAACAAGGCAAAAACCTCAGAAACTAACCTTAATGAAATGGAGATAAGTACACTATCTGATAAAGAGTTCAAAGTAATGGTAATAAAGGTGCTTACTGAACTCAGAAGAAAAACACATAAACAAAGAACGCAACGAGAGAGAAAATATTAAAAAAGACCAAACAGAAGTCAGAGAGCTTGAAGAATACAATATCTGAAATGTAAAATAAACTAGAGACATTCAACAGCAAATTAGATGAAACAGAAGAACAAGATCAGTGACCTGGAAGACAGGGCAATAGAACTCACCCAAACAAAGCAGCAAAGAGAAAAAAGAATTTTAAAAAGTGAAGATAGCTTAAGAGACCTATGGCACAACATCAAGCAGAATGACATTCACATTACAGGGATCCCAGAAAAAGAAGAAAGAAGGGCAGAAAAGTTATTTAAAGAAATAATGGCTGAAAACTTCCCTAACCTGAAGAAAGAAACAGATATCCAGGTCAGGAAGCACAGAGAATTCCAAATAAGATGAACTCAAAGAGATCAACAACAAGACACACTATGCTTAAAATGTCAAAACTTAAAGATAAAGAGAGAGAATCATAAAAGCAGTAAGAGAAAAACAACTTGTTATGTACAAAGTAACTTAGATAAAACTATAAAGTAATTTTTAAGCAGATACCCTGCAGTCCAGAAGGGAATGGCTTGATATATTCAAAGTGCTGAAAGGAAAAAAATCCAACCAACAATACTCTATCCAACAAGGCTATCATTCAGAATTAAAGGAGAGATAAAAGGTTTCCAGACAAGAAATACTAAAGGAGTTCATCACCACTAATCTGGCTTTCCACGAAATATTAAAGAGACTTCTTTAAGCTGGAAAGAAAAGGCACTAATAACAAGAAAACATGTGACCATAAAAATCTCACTGGTATATACAGCAAAGGTAGTGGATTAACCACTTATAAAGCTAGTATGGAGGTTAAAAGACAAAAGTAGTCAAATTAACTATAACTACAATAATTAGTTAATGGAAACAAAAAATAAAAAGATGTAATTTAGGACATCAAAAACATAAAACGTTGGGGAGGAGTAAAACATAGAGTTTTTAGAGTGTGTTCAAATTTAAGTTGTTACCAACATATATATAGGCTATTATAGGGGAATCTCATGGTAACAACAAAACAAAAACCTATAGTACATACACAAAATATAATGAGAAAGAAATCTAAACATAACACTAAAGAAAGTCATCAAATCACAAGGGAAGAGAGCCATAGAGAAGAAAGGAACAGAGAAGAAGTACAAAAATAGCCAGAAAACAATTAACAAAGTGGGAGTAAGTACATACCTTTCAATAATTACTTTAAACATGAATGGATTAAGTTCTCCAGTCAGAAGACTGGAGTGGCTGAATGGATACAAAAAAGAGACTCATCTATATCTTGTCTATAAGAAACTCACTTCAGATCTAAAGATACACACAGACTGAAGGTCAAAGGATGGAAAAAGATATTCCATGCAAATGGAAATGAAAAGAAAGCTAGTGTAGCTATACCTATATCAGACAAAATAGACTTAAAAACAAAGACTAATACAAGACAAAGAAAGGATTTACACAATGATAAAGGAGTCAATCCAACAAGAGGATATAACATTTATAAATATTTATGCACTCAACATGGGAGGATCTAAATATATAAATCAAATATGAACAGACCTAAAGGGAGAAATTGACAGTAGTACAATAATAGTAGGAGACTTTAATACCTCCCTAACATCAATGGATAGATCATTCAGACAAAATATCAATAAGGATACATCAGCCTTAAATGACACATTAGACCAGACAGACTCAATAGATATATACAGAACAATCCATCCAAAAGAAAGAGAGTACACATTCTTCTCAAGTACACATGGAACACTGTACAGGAGAGATCTCATCTTAGGACACAAAAAAAGTCTCAATAAATTTCAGAAGACTGAAATCATTTGAAGCATCTTTTCTGACCACAATGGTATGAAACTAGCAATCAATTATAAGAAAGAAATTGGAAAAAATCACAAATATGTGGAGATTAAACAACATGCTACTTAACAACCAATGGGTCAACAAAATCAAAGGAGTAATAAAAGACATGTATCAAAAAATACCTTGAGGCAAATTACAATGAAAATACAACAATCCAAAGTCTATGGGATGCAGCAAAAGCATTTCTAAGAGGAACGTTTACAGCAATAAAGGCCCAGCTAAAGAAATAAGAAAAATATCAAATAATCTGACTTTACACCTTAAGGAACTATAAAAAGAGGAACAAATGAAGCCAAAAGTTAGTAGAAGGAAGAAAATAATAAAGATCAGAGCAGAAATAAATGAAATAGAGCCTTAAAAAAACAATAGGAAACATCAATGAAACTAAGAGCTGGTTCTTCATAAAGAAAAACAAAATTGATAAACATTTAGCTAGATTCACCAAGAAAAAAAGAGGGAAGGCTCAAATAAATAAAATCAAAAATGAAAGAGAAGTTACAACTGATACCACAGAAATACAAAGGATCCTAAGAGACTACTATGAACAATTATACGCCAACAAACTGGACAATATACAGAAATGGATAAATTCCTAGAAATATACAATCCTCCAAGACTAAATCATGAAGAAATAGAAAATCTGAATAGACTGATTACTAGTAAGGAGATTAAATCAGTAATCAAAAACCTCCCAACAAACAAAAGCCCAGGACCAGACGGCTTCACTGGTGAATTCTACCAAACATTAAAAGAAGATTTAATACTTATCCTTCTCAAAGTCTTCCAAAAAACTGAAGAGGACGAACACTCCCAAACTCATTTTATGAGTCCAGCATTACCCTGATACCAAAACCAGACAAGGATACTACAAAAAAAGAAAATTACAGGCCCAAATCTCTGATGAACATAGGTAAAAATTCCTCAAAAAATATTAGCAAAGAAAATTGAACAATACACTGGAAAGATCAAAAGCCATCATCAAGTGGAATTTATTTCAGGGATACAGGGATGCTTCAACATCCACAAATCAATCAACGTGATATACATTAACAACATAAAGGATAAAAATCATATGATCATCTCAATAGATGTAGAAAAAGCATTTTACAAAATTCAACTTCTATGTCTGATAAAGACTCCCACAAAAGTGCATATGGAGGGAATGCACCTCAACAAAATAAAGGTCATATGTGACTAACCCACATCTAATGTCACACTCAATCGTGAAAAGCTGAAAGCTTTTCCTTTAAGATCAGGAACAAGACAAGGATGCACATTCTTGCCACCATTGTTTACATAGTATTGGAAGCCCTAGCCACGGCAATTAGGTACAAAAAAGAAATAAAAGAAATCCAAATTGAAAAATAAGAAGTTAAACTGTCACTATTTGCAGATGACATGATACTTAAAGACCCCCTCAAAAAGCTGTTATAATAAATGAATTCAGTAAAGTTGTGGAGCACAAAATCAATATACAGAAATCTGTTGTGTTTCTATACACTAATAACAAACTATCAGAGACAGAAATAAAGAAAACAAATCCATTTACAATTGTGTCAAAAAATAAAATAACTAGGAATAAACTTAATCAAGGAGGTGAAAGATCTGTACACTGAAATCTATAAGACACTGATGAAAAAAACTGAAGACACAAATAAATAGAAACATATCCTGCGCTCATGGAAGAATTAATATTGTTTAAATGTCCATACTGCCCAAAGCAATCCACAAATTCAATGCAATCTCTATCAAAATTCTCTATCAAAATTTCAATGCCATTTTTCAGAGAACTACAACAAATAATTGTGAAATTTGCATGAAACCACAAAAGACCCCAAACAACCACAGCAAGCTTGAGAAAGAACAAAGCTGGAGGTATCATGCTTCTTGATTTCAAACTATACTACAGAGATATAGTAATAAAAACAGTATGGTATTGGCATAAAAACAGACACATAAATCAATGGAACAGAATAAACAGCCTCAAAATAAACCTATATCAACAACTAATTTCTGACAGAGGAGCCCAAAATATACAATGGAGAGTGAACAGTCTTTTCAATAAATGGTGTTGGGAAACCTGGACAGCCACATGCAAAAGAATGAACCTCAACCACCATCTTACACTACACATAAAAACTAACTCAAAATGAATTAAAGACTTGAATGTAAGATCTGAAACCACAGAATTCCTAGTAGAAAACAGGTAGAAAAATCCTTGACATTGGCCTTGGCATTGAATTTTTGGAACTGACTACAAAAGCCAAGGTCACAAAAGTAAACAAGTGGGACTACATCAAACTAAAAAGCTTCTGCACACCAAAGGAAACCATCAACAAAATGAAAAGGCAATCTATTGAATAGGAGAAAATGTCTGCAAATCATATATCTGATAAGGGGTTAATATCCAAAATACATAAAGAACTCAAACAACACAACAGCAAAAAAACAAACAATCCAATTTAAAAATGGCCAGAGGATCTACATAGACATTTTTCCAAAGAAGACATGCAGATGGCCAACAGGCACATGAAAAGATGTTTAACATCACTAATTATCAGGGAAATGCAAATCAAAACGTGTAAGATATCACCTCACATCTGTTAGAATGGCTATTATCAAAAAGACAAGAAATAACGAGTTTAAGAGAGGATGTAGAGAAAAGGGAACCCCCATACAGTGCTGGTGGGAATGTAAATTGATGCAGCCATTATGGAAACCAGTACGGAAATTCCTCAAAAAATTAGGAATAGAACCACCTTATGATCCAGCTATTCCACTCTTGGGCATTTTTCCACAGAACGTGAAAACACTAACTGGAAAAGATATGTGCACTCCTATGTTCATTGTAGTATTATTTACAATAGTCAAGATTTGGAAACAAACTAAGTGTCCATGGATGAGTGAATGGGTAAATAAGATGTGGTACATACATACAATGGAATACTACACAGCCAGAAAAAGAAGGAAACTTGCCATTTTCAACAACATGGATGGACAGTGAGGGTATTATGCTAAGTGAATTAAGTCAGAGAAAGACAATCATGGTATGATTTCACTTATATGCGGAATCTAAAAAACAACAAAACAAAACTCAGATACAGAGCATTTTTAATACATAAACAACATGAATGAAAACTTTTCGCTTACTTGCTGCAAATATCAAAATAAATATTTTCTAATAGTCTACTGATAATTACTTCCAGTTCATAATTTTAAATGTTATTAATTATTTTTAATCACAAATCTAACTATCTACCACTGCTATATTACTTCCTACATTAAGTCTTCTTACATACTTGGGCTTCTTTTTCTTTCTGAATCTTCAAGTTTAAAATGGTAAGGATAAATGTCAATGGTATTATTCACTGACCATCAAGTAATATTTGAATAAGATTATTGATGATAAGATTAGAAGGAATACAGACATAGATTTGAAATTTTGTTCATAAGGTATAGTTTCAGGAAAGATATATAAACACATTAAAAACATACTGACCAAAATGTACATGGCATACTAATTCTCAAGAATTTCTGAGAGGCAGTTTAAACACTACTGCAATATATAAATGATTGTGTTATATTGTTATATGTGCGAAGATGTTATCTGCAATCTTTCATACTTTCCTCACAATTCTGGACATAACTGAAATTAAGAGAGGATAAATGAGTTGCCTACAGCCAGAGACTATGTAAGTAGTGTAACCGGGATCCAGTTTCAAATCTCTCTGACACCAATTTTATCCTTAACACTTACCATGTTGCCTCACAGCAGCTCATATAAGTCAATAAAAGCCAACAGGAGAATAAGCTTTATTTTGCTGTAGCAATTGGTACACTTCCTATTCTCTCATGATGAAAAATTATTTCACTGTTTTTCCCCTTTAACATTTAGCCTACCAGAGCTCAGATGCTCAAATGTAGTGAACTATATTGTCCTTATCAATTGCACTTTGATATTTTTCCAATTGCCCTAGAAAGAAGGCAAGACAACTTAATTGAGACTGGGCAGCAAGTGATAAAATAAAAATAGAATCCTGATTTCTGAAATCTACTGCAATATTCATTCTAATGAGATTAAGTAGACACCAACTCTGTCCCTTAAACATTCAAGTGCATTAAATTTGAACAATTATTTACTCAGACATTGCAGTGATAATATTTAATATTCACAATTATTAACAGTAGTCATAAAATTTTGATATTCTGTAAGACACTAACTTTTAAAACACTGATTTTTTATAACACGCGTACATGTAAAAGTTTGTTAGTAGCTTGCAAACTTTCTGCAAAGAGCCAGAGAGTAAGCATTTTCACTTTTGCAGGTCATGTGGTCCCGGTCAACTGTATTTAGCCTGAAAGCAGCCACAGACAATATATTAACTGATGAGCATAGCTATGCTCCAGTAAAACTTTATTTACAAAACCAGGCAGTAAGCCAGACTGGACCACAGGCTCTAGTTTGCCAACCCCTAGCCTAGTCCACTAATACTTTGTTGACAACCTAAATACTTTCACATAGACATTGTAAATGAAAACATACAAGGTTTATAAAGGTTAAGCAAAGGAAAATACCATTTCCAATTAATATTTTTCAGCAGTTATCTCTGAAGAAGTTTCATACAGGATGGGTACACAAAATATAGCCCAAATAAAGTTGATTTCTTTTTTTAGAAAAGGCCACTTTGGAGACCATCTGTCACAGTGTTGTTTAATCGTGTTCATTCCTAATCCAAAGCACTCTGGTATTTAATAAAGATCTGTTTAACAACGCCTATTAGAGACTATTTCATTCAAATATGTATTAGTAGCAATGATAACAATAGCAACTTCCATTTAGATATGTACTGAATGTTCACCACATTACTGTTAAGGGTGCTTACTCTTATAGCTGCTTTACATATACTATCTCAAATTCTGACAACAATTGAGGTTGATTGATTACTATCCCATCCTTTTTTAAATGAGGAAATTAAACTTCAGTACCATGACCAATGCCATGCAGCAAATAAGTGCCAGAGTTAAACTCCACACTCAATTACATCTTGATGCCTTCTATCTGCATGGCATCCAATCTTCTGTTTCCTGAGGATTAAAGAAGGGGACTCTGGGTCCAGATCAAGCCAACAACAGTGAATTTTTCTCAGAGGCCAAGAGCAGAATGGGTCCAAGGGAGATGGTCGAAAGAGCAAAGTCACCCATCCTGAGATCTGGAGGGATGAGTAGGCAGAATGAAGCTTATGTGCTCAGAAGTAGGGTCTTTATTAATTTTAGAAGAATTAAACGAAAAAAGTAAATACACTAAATAATTTTAAATAACTTAAAAAAATGAGATGCTGAATCACAACTGAATTTCTCATTCCCGCTTGACTCTAAGCAGTCATTAATAATTCTATGGTTGTCTTTAGGCTGTAGCAGTGGACTGGACTGCTAGTCAGTCAGAAGCCATACTACTTCTGTAAATCATTCTTTTACAATTAACTACAAGGCGATTAACTCAGACTATTAATTACTTAATGCCTCTCATAGGTAGCGTGGTGGTGGAGGAAACATTCATAGCCAGTTTAATGCTGGAGCCATGTTCTCTTGCTAGAATGTCCTTCTACTCCACTTTGCCATTTCCAAAGCCTGTCCCACTCTTCAATTTCCAGCACAAATGCTACATTCCTCATGAAGCTTCCTCTGAGCGTCAAAAACATATGTAATTTTTACACATTCTTACTGAGGATATTTCCCTATATAGCTTTATTATTTCTTATAAGTAGTATTTATAAATGCTTGTGTGCTTGATTTACTACTTCTACCAAACAGTAAGTTTTGGAGGGCACTTCAGAATAATGAAAATTAACACCCAGCTCCCCAGCAACCTCCCCAAACACATAGGTGTGTGCACACACATACACGCGCACACACACACATATCCTTAGCATTGCTATGAAACTCTGCTCCTCTCATCACACAAACTTCTTTTGAGTTTGAGACATATAAAGCAGGTCAAAATGGACATTTATAAAAGGAAGGGTATTTAACACTGCATGGTAAAAAGAAAAACGGAACGATTTGATCGCCTTCATTCTGATTCATGTTTACTTGGCCTGTAGTTCCAGACACAACTTTGTCAAAGGCTGTGAGTGCTAATTAGCATTCATTATTTTTCCCTTACTGTCTCTCAGTGCTCAAAATTGTTAAGTGGATAATAGAATTGGCACTGATAAATACTCATTGAACTCTTCAGAAGGAAAGAGACATTGAGATAAATATAAGCAAATAGCGCTGTGCTTTTTATGAAGTGTTAACATGCCCATGCTCTTTACGACATCAAATGCTGCAGGTCATCAAAATATATGGACATTGCCTTCAAGGAGTATACTAAATTGTAGGAAATTGAGAGTAGAAACCCTGCCTTACTCATTTTTATGTCGCTCATCTAGCACAGTGCCTTGAACATAACCTAATACATATTGTTTGGGTTGAAATGGGAAAATCTATTAGATATCTAGTGTTTCAGAATTACCATACTCTGAAAGATAGGTTTATTCTCTTTAATAATTATGGCGAACCCAAATGCTTACAAGGAACTAGGCACTCTCTGAAATGGTTTATACAGGTTCTCTCACAATATTTTCTCATATTTTAATTCTTCCAATAACAGATGGGAAAAGTAAGGGATTGAGAAGGTAAGTAATTTTTCCATAATTACATACAAATGGTGGAGCCGGGATGTCAAATGAGGCAGCATCATTTCACAGATCATACTTTAAATCACCACACTTTCTTGCCTTCCCCTCAAAACTTTAACATACAAAAAGCATCTTGCTTAATGTTAAATTATTAAACATATTGTACATGTGGGGAAAAAGATAGCATCAAATGACTATGTTACAGATCCATTAATCAAATCAATATATATGTGTCAATATGCCAACATGCTGTCAATGTGTCAATATACATCTATCTATCTATTTATATATCAATGCCACATACAGACTTGGTGAAAATGCCAATCACAGACTTTGAATATGATTGGATAATTAAGAAAAATTAAAGTGACATGCTGTGCATTTATTAATTGAACAAGATTAAAAACTACAGTCAGATAAAAAATGATCTTCTTTGGCTTTATCTTAAAAAAAATCCTTCTGATCCAACATTAAAAGATTTTTTTCTGTTTGAAGATTTAATAAAAATCCTGTGCAGTTTGTTTTTACCTTGTCTTTATTCTTCAAATAAAATTCTAAACCTAAGTGTTTGATGTAGACATTTATTGCGTTCAATAAATTTACCGTTACAATAATCATTTTTTATACAATTGGAAACCAAACCCAAGAAGTTCCAGAAACTTCTATTTTATCACTCACATCATAAAAAAATTTAAATTACATGCAAATATATTTCTAATAATTTGTCATCTGAACACATAAAGTACTGACTAAAAGCTAGAAAACAAAGTACATTGTAAAGTCATCTAAACTTCAGCTGCATTCCCAGTGGACATGAGACATATTCATCAAAATGGTGTGGGAAGGGCAAGCATAGTAAGATTTTCTTGGAAACTTTGAAATAGAATTCAAAAATGACATGTCAAAAGAGAACTTTCAAATCAGAAACCTAATGTGTCACTACTCATGACGCCAAACACAAGGTTTAAGAAAGTATCATAAATCATTACAGGGGACTCACCAAGTCTTATCTGAGAAACCTGTGATTTTTTGGCCTTGTCCATGACTATTTAAAAATAATAATATTATGATCTTCTGCTACTACAACAAAAATAAAAACAACTAGTTTATGCATGATTATTTAAAAATATTATAACGTTCTGCTACCATGACAAAAATAAAAACTAATTTATCATGATATTAAAAATTAATAAAATTATAGGGGCCAGTCCCATGGCATAGTGGTTAAGTTTGGCACACTCCGCTTCAGTGGCCCGGGTTCACAGGTTTGGGCACAGACCTACACCTTACTCCTCATCTCAGTGTAGTAAATCATGAAATTATGCCAGTTCTTCCTCCATTATGCCTCTAATTGCAAGGGGTACAGCAATATCACTGGTTTCTCAGCCCTGAAAACTACTTCCATGATTATCTCCCTCCTTTTAATGGTTCCTGTATATTACTGATGGATTAATCTCACTTTTTTAATCTTATTCTCCTCATCAATAGCTCACAATATTGCTCACTACCAAATCCAAATTCTTCAAAATGACACTAACACTATTTCTTTAACTGGCCCTACCTTAATCTTATTTTCGCTTCTCTATGTCCCTGCCAAGGTCTCAGTTCCAATCAGTTGAACCTTCAACACAGAGTCCGTTTGCTGTAATGAGTTGGAAAAAAAAACTGTTCTAATTATCAATCCCTCCATTGTCAATTATATATCATGTAATGTATCTGAGCAATAAAGAAACAAATTCAACTAAGAAATAAAAGGTAGTTTTTTCCCAAATTCTAAGTCAATGCTATATAATACACGGTCAAAATCTCATGCATCTGAAGCCATCACAAAATATAGTGATCTATAGAAGCAAATTTTAAGAATTTTGCATATTTAAAGGGAAAAACTGAAATTTTAAAGTACTTTCCTTAAGTGTTTTACTCACTTCTGTACCTTCTTAAACGATGTACACTGTTCAATTAACTTTATGCTGATGACACTGAACATCACCGTAATTTGGAGGTCACTTTTTCTAATATCTCATCAGATCCTTGGATGTATTCTACAGTGTCTTTATTACATGGTTTTTCATTCTCTGCTTGAAAATATCTAGTAAGGGGAAACTACGTGAGGCAAAACTATGCATTTTCAGAAAACAAAAATATTAAAATTATCTTCCTTATATTCAACAGAAATCCTTCCTTCTTTCAGCTTTGACCCCATTATTCCTAATTTTTTCCCCAAACAGAACAGGTTTTCTCTCTCATGTGATGTCTCCAACCCATCATAAAACTTTGGTTCTCTTTGATTATGAACAATTGTTTTTGCTATCAAATGTCTCATATTGCTAATATTTGGCCCATTTCCCACTATCGTTTATTATGGTCAACTTTTTTAGTTTATTCAGACATGAAAAATAGATAACCACACATATTAGAATTATATATGAAATAATTAAAAAGACTGAGTAAACAACTGAGGGCTGCTTCTGAAGAATTGAAAATGTGCTTCCATGACACCTTATTTGTGTATTGTCAAGATGTTCTTGGCTCAAAACTGTTAAAACAGTTATGAAGAAAAGGACCTAGAAGAGACTGTTACATATATTCTCTACACAAGCATTTATGATTATAGTATTTATTCACGTATAAAAATTTTTATAATACATACAATATAAATCATGTTAAGTTTCTTTATAATCAAGCATCAAGGGTAAAATATCAAAAGGTCATGTATACCAGCCTTCAATTAGATGATTAAATTCTCCCTAGAAAATTCCTCTGAAATACTTGTCCAGACTGATTGAACACTGCTAGTGGAGAGCAGGCCAATATTTCCCCGGGTAATTCATTACGGCTTTCAGCATAACAGATTTCATCTCAGCATAAGAAACCCTCATCTGTCATCTGATCTTCTTCCCCATCCCCTGTTCCTGTTTTACTCTTCTTTAGAACATTTCTTCCCCTTTTCCATCTGACAGCCATTAAAATTTTGTGGACTCAAGGATTTAGTATCTGGGACAACCAGGAACAGAAGACAGTAGTACTCTTATTCAATCAGATTTGTTAAAGACTTATTGCATGCAAGTTGATGGAGTAGCTACTCTCTACATACCAAAGCTCTATAAGGCATGGTATTTCCCTAAGGAATTTATAATCTACTAGAGATAAAAGAACTCCTATGCAAATAATATAATCACTCTCTTAAGCATGAGGAGAAAGCATGTGATAAATATCTGAAAGGGTGAATGGAGCCAAACTAAATATTGTGGTTACTTTTACAGAAAATTTAAATAAGCTTTCATTCTTTAAAGAGGAAAACTTTAAAATTTTTAAAGCATCTTCTTTGTTTTAGTCATTTCTTCCCCTTCTTAAATGGTGCTGATGTTGAAGTACAGATGTGTTTGCTCAGAACAGACCATGAGTCTCTTCTCTGTCAATTAGATAGAGGCCAATTGAGATGGACCCAGATGAGATGGAAGTGCCAAAAAGAGTGGTACCAAAAGGTGATGTCAGAGATTCCAAATTGTCTCCTATCTCATAACTTTCTTTAAATCAACCAGTTTCATCCAAATATAACTAATCATTTTGCAGGGAGTTTGCAACAAGATAGATGTAAAAAACAAGACAAAACACTCTACCCTTTGAAAACGCTAAGCATTCCCCCAGAGCTTTGCACAGTGCCTTGTACAAACATGAATATTTGCTGAACAAAAGGGAAAAAAATATCCTATTGATTGCTAAGGCTAGCACACATCCAAGACTGCTGATTGGAAGATGCAACCCACTGATACCATGTTTTCACATTAGAATGGCATTCCAAATATTTTCTCTATTTAAAGCTATTAAAACTATCAATACTTTAAATATTTGCTTGGGTCAGTACCATAAATAAATTTGAAATAATAATATAAAGGAGAAGAAAAATACAAGGAACCAAAAGAAAAAGTTATAGTGGCTCATCTTTTCCTCAGTGGGGAAAAATCAGTTCTCAGTCGTGCTTAAATCAATTATACAGTCATGAATGAAGGCATTTATGAAAAGTCTGAGGTACGTTGATTGACCATGACGTGACAATTTTCATCACCTGCAGTTCTATCCAAAAATCAATTGGTAGGGTTTATCTGAAATATTTATCTGCTGCTATTTATCTGTTCCTCCAAATGGCAGAGTGAGGGCCAAAGGCGAGCACACCACACAATCAAATGTGACTGGCAGAAACAGCTTTACCTTGGCTGTGATTTTTCCATTTCCCCAAGCAGGGTATAATATAATCAACAGGTTATTTCTTTCCTTAGAGATTTCTAAAACATTTAAGCCAACCACATCTTATTTGTCTAGAATGACAGATAATGACATCTTCTAAAACTTCTAGAAAGAAAACCATCTCTGATATTGCAAGGTGCTGACAGTTTTATGTGATAAGAAGACCATATTCCAAACTGTTCTTCTTAAGAGAACAGGAAAAACAGGAAAAAAAACTTAGAAATAGGCTTTTATCGATAAATCATTTTTATTTACACTGGTTAAAAGAAATCAAATTCAAATGAGTTTCAAGATCCTTTGGCCAAATGCTACTCAATATTTTTACTCTCATAAATATATGCCTCCTTTTCTCTTATTACTAAACTTCACAATAATTTACTGTTTCTCATTTTACTCTTATGAGAACAGTACCTTGAGAGTCACATAAAATGAACATTCCAACTGGTTTCATATTTTCTGCAGAGCTGAGGAGAAGGT
This sequence comes from Equus caballus, assembly GCF_041296265.1. NCBI lineage: Eukaryota > Metazoa > Chordata > Mammalia > Perissodactyla > Equidae > Equus > Equus caballus. Next base: position 23,098,752 of record NC_091715.1, on the reverse strand, counting down.
AATAAGAGATATTTATATGAATTTAATTTTCTTTGCATTTGGTGAGCATATTTATCTTTTTCTCTTATTTCTGTATCCACATATTAAACATAGGAAGATTCTCTTTTAAATTGACTCTTTACTATGAGTGTTGAATACATGCTGTGCAGCCGCACCTGCTTTAAAAAGGAAGACAAAAGTAAGAATGCACATATATGCACAGTCAAACCTCAATCATGATGGGTTGATTAGTCAGTGGAATTTTGAATACTGTATTGCTATTTGATAAGCCTGTGACATAGTATGGAATTTTAGGTCTGTCATTCCCTGTCTACATTTGCCTTTGGACATAGCAAATTTGTCTGATCCCGAGTCACAAAGATGGTTAGATTCTATGTTATTTTATGTTCAAGGAAGCAAGAAAGCACTGCTAATTTACTGGAAAATGATATTTCCCAGTTTCAGAGATGTTAAAATATGAGGAGGAAAAGTGTGTCTTAGAATCTATAAAATACAGTAAGTGTCCTCTTCAGACTGAGAAACTTGCATGAGGGCAGTAATCATGATTTTATTCCAGACTGCAAGACAGCATGTATACACTGAAAAAGACTGTAGTAACGGAAGAGATGCTTTCTCTCCTCTCCCTGCTCTGTCACTATTTTTAATGTCTTGGAGAGAGTAAGCACCAATACCGTCCAAAGTGGCGGTTGCCTATCACCCATGGTGTTCTTAGATCAGTCTCTTTCATTTTCTACCTTATAGGAGTTTCCTTATCGAAGCAGGTGGGAAAGTAAAATGCAGTCAGTTTCACAGTCCAAGAACCCAAGTCAAATAATGGACTTTACGTTGTCTAGCATGACATATCTGTACATCATGACAAGTAACACATTTGTATGTTTGGATAGAGTACAGGTTCCTGTGCTCTTTGGGGTGAGAAAGGAACTCAGAGTAATTATTCAATATAAGCAGTAACACAAAGGTCCAAATGTTATTTATTGTTTTCAGAGAGTAAATTTTTACGCACATATAAACATAAATATATTTCCAAAGATGTGATAATAAATGAATAAAAAAGCAAACTGGAAATTCTCAACATACTTCGTATTGACAGAATTTTTTTTTTGAGGAAGATTAGCCCTGAGCTAACATCTGCCACCAATCCTCCTCTTTTGCTGAGGAAGACTGGCCCTGAGCTAACATCCGTGCCCATCTTCCTCTACTTTATATGTGTGATGCCTACCACAGCATGACTTGCCAAGCGGTGCCATGTCCACACCCAGGATCCCAACTGGAGAACCCTAGGCCACCGAAGCAGAACATGAAAACCTAACCACTGCGCCACCAGGCCGGCCCCTATATTGACAGAATTTTTCATCAACTTTACACAGGACACAGCATACATGGCAATTTCAGACAATGGTGCTAAGATTAATAGTATTAGAAACAATAAGAAAAGGAAAAAAAAACCTATGAAAGAATGTTTGGTGGAAACAGAGCTTCTGGAAAGAATTGTCTCAATAATTTAATTTGGCAAATTTCTATTGGAGCCACCACTTTTTTCTTTTGGCCTAAATAGTCAAAGCAGCATGAATTGATGTGAAGAATATGATATCATCAATCACATGACTGTACAATTGAAAGGAAACTGAATTCATGTGACACAAAATTTTCATTGCAAAGAGGAGGGAACTGAAGTTCAAAGGAACTAAATGCGTATCAGCTATTTTCATACATAAAGCTAGCAGCATAGCCAAAATTAAAATCACCTATTCTTTGTTAAGTTCTCCTTGTCTTTCAATAAAAAGTGTTGCCATAATATGATACACATGCATACACACATCTATAGTTATTATATTATTACATTATATTCAGGAACACACAGAACAGGCGTTTTCAATATTCACTGTTGCAGTTACTATGATCAAAGAGTAACCTACTGTTTCCTCGATAGTCCTGAGAATTTTCTCTATACTATTTTTTTCCATAGAGGAAAACATCTGAAACACCTCATATGTCTTCAGGTAGGTAAGAAAATACTGAACTACAGTGTGAACAATCTTACAGAAGTCACAGAATGCTTGATTAGGCATAAACCATACAGAATACAAATTACAGTTTTCTCATTTTTCCAGTTGAAGAGGCTGTGGCTCAATAGTTAAGGGATTTGTTCAAGGAAACTCAATTAGTTCACAGTACATCATCGTAGGTGACCTACATTTGGCTAATTACAAACATACTGTGCAAATATACGTGAGATGCACTTCCTCCTAGACAAATGCCAAGCAGCTTAAATTCTCTTCCATCCTGCTTCTATGTCTAGGACCGAACCCGACCTGCATCTTATGCTCTGCTAAACATTCAGACACACGAGACCACCGTAGCCAGTACTTGGCGTCGGATTCATTCAGAGGAAGATAAGACAGGAGCACAGCAGGCTAGCAGGCAGCATTGGCATTCCTCTTCAATAAGAATCTGTTCAACAGTCCATTTAGCCATTCATGAGGTATTCTCTTTGACTCTCCAGAAGAAACCCAATGTCCATATTGGCCAGGTGTGGGAGTCTCCCTGGCTTAAGAGCCTCAGGCCATACGAGAGCCACTATCTCCTGTAACAGCTCCATGGCAGGGCTACCAGCTTTGAAACTCACAGCACTCAGGGAAGCCCAAAGGCACTGCCTCCCAATAAGCCATTTAAAGTTCTCTCAGTCCTGATACAATTTACCAATCATTGGTTATTTTTACTATAATCAATGTAGTCTTCTGCTACACTTGCTGTATTATCTTAATCAGGTTTCCAGGGTAATCCAGGTTTCCAAGTCAAATTGTCATTCAGAAGAAGAATTTTATTTTTAACTTACCCATGCATCCTCATGGTCCTTAAAGAAATAAGATCCTTTTGAGATTTTCAGTTCAAGCTCAAGACTGTATATTATTCTAAAACAGTTCTGTTTGTAGCTTCTGAATAGCTTAAACTACTAGATCATTTATTTAGTGATCTTCTATTAAAAATTATTCAGTGACTAAAATGTATCTGGCACTATCCTAGGTGCAGTGGAAAACACATAGAAACACCCCTGCTCTCAGACAGCTTAAATGCTAGAAGAGGGGGATAGACTCAAAACAAAATAAATAAATTACATAACATGTTATAAGGTGACAAATACTAAGAAAAAAATAAACTATGCACATGATATGATGAGTCCTTGGTGATGTGAAGGGATGTTGCAATTTTAAATAAGGTGGTATGATTTTTCCTCACTGGAACTTTTGAACAAAGACTTACAATAGATGAGGAAGAAAGCCATATGGATACCTATGGAAGAATGTTCCAGCAGAAGAAAGAGCCATACAAGGGCCGTGAAGTGAGAGTGTGCTTGAAGGCGGGGAACTGCAAAGAAGCCAGTGTGATCGGAAGAAAAAGAGCTGGCAGAGTAATGAGATGGGGTCAGAGAGGCAACCCATTCTCCTGAAAGTGTCCTCTAATTTTACAATATAGTTTGATTATCCAGTTTCCTCTCTTCGAGCCCTTGATGGAAAATTCTACTTTTGAACACGAAAAATTTCAATGAGGGACATGAAATTCAAATACAGCAGAATCGAAAACACAGGTGGCAAGTGGAGAACTGCTGGTGCAAGCAGTGATATATACACACACATATATATACTCACATATTACATTATACTTACATGAAATGAAAGAAGTCAAAAAGATGAGACGAGAAGGTTGTTCACACATGTACAGTTATAGACTATGATCACTCTCTCCAATACCCTGGTTATCATAGGATATAGAGAAACAGTCTAAAATTGTTTTACTACAAGTCATCCTGTATGTAAGATTTCATCATGCAATCAGCATTAAAAATATCAAGAAAGGGAGAAAGAACAATACTTTGGCTTCTGAGATGCAACAAACTCAAATCACAAAAATTCAGGAATGAAGTGGGGCCTTCATTCCTTACTACTGACCTTACAGAAATAAAAAAGGATTGTAAAGAATACTATGAAAAATTGTATGCCAACACATTAAATAAACTAGGAAATGGAAAACTTCCTAAAATGATACAAGCTACCAAAATATAAGACACACTGAAAATTATAAAAATTGTAGAAAAATTTAAAGAACGAAATAAATGAAAAGACATCTTGTGTTCATGGATCTTAAGATGACAGTACTCCCAAAGTTGATCTACAGATTCAATGCAATCCCTATCAAAATTTCAATGGCTTTTTTTAACAGAAATGGAAAAACCGAACCTAAAATTTATATGGAATTGCAAGGGATCCTGAATAGTCAAAAATATGTTGAAAAAGAATAAGAAATTTGGAGAATGCACACTTCCCAATTTCTAAAGGCACAATAATCAAAACAGTGTAATACTGACATAAAGATAGACATACAGATCAAGGATAGTAATTAAGAATCCAGAAATAAACCCTTACTTTTGTGGGCAAATGATTTTTGACAAGGGTACCAGGGAATTCAATTGGGGAAAGAACAGCCTTCAAAAAATGGCACTAGGACAACTGGATACCCACACGCAAAAGAATGAAATTGGACCCCTATCTCACACCATACACAAAATATAACTCAAATTGTATGAAAGAGCTAAATTTAAGAGCTAAAACTATAACAAAACCTAGAAGAAAATATAGGAGTAAATGTTTATGATTTGTAGTAGGCAATGATCTCTTAGATATGACACCAAAGGTACAAGCAATAAAATAAAATATCAATAAATAAGACTTCGTCAAAATTTAAAACTTTTGTGCTTTAAAGGACAACACCAATAACATAAAAAGACAACTCACAGAACTGTTGAAAATATTTTCAAATCATATATATATAAAAAACTTGTATCTATAATATATAAAGAATATTTACAACTTAATGATAAAGAGAAAATCCATTTTAAAAATGGGCAAAGCATATGAATAGGTACTTCTCCTAAGAAAACATATAAAACACAAAACAACACACAACATCATTAGTCATCAGGGAAACCCAAAGAAAAACCACAATGAGATACCACTTCACATCCATTAGATGGCTATAAAAAAAATACAGATAATAACAAGTGTTGGTGAAGAAGACGGAGAAATTTGAATCTTCATACATTATATAGTGGAAATGTAAAATGGTACAGCCACTTTGGAAAAGTTTGACAGTTTCTCAGAAGGCTAAATACAGAGTTACAATATACCCTAGAAATTCTACTCCTAGGTGCACACTCAAGATAAATGAAAATGCACAGCCACACAAAAACTTATAAATGAATGTTCACAGCAGCATTATAATAGCCAAAATGTTTAAACAACCCAAATGACAATCAATTGATGAACAGATAAATAAAATGTAATATAACCATTCAACAGAATGTCATTCAGCAATAAAATGGAATGAAGTATTGATACATGTTGCAACATGGATGAACTTCAAAAGCATTATGCTGAGTCAAAGAACTCCGTCATAAGACATCACCTGTCATATGATTCCATTTACAGACAGTGTGCAGAATAGGCGAATACAGAGAGACAGAAAGTAGATTAGTCCAAGCTGAAAATGGAGGGTAATCTGTTAATGGGTACAGTGTTTCCTTTTGTGGTGATGAAAATATCATAAAAATTAATTATGGTGACAGTTACATAACTCTGTGGATATACTAAAAATCATTGAATTGTACACTGCAAGTGGGTGAATTGTATGATATGTGAAATATTTCTTAATAAAGCTGTTAACAAAAACAAGAGTAAAAGTGTTTTTTAATGCTAAGGAAGAAAAATGTCCATACCAACAACAAAGCACACTAACACAAAGAGTTCATAAATACTTTTAGTTATGAGGTAATATACTATGTTCAGAGTACCATAGAGATAAATTTTTCAATGTGTTTTGACAGTGATTTATTTATACTTAGAAGATTTTACTCTGTCAAATCTATCTCTCTGTAGAACTCTTTATAAATGACAGAAGAAAATAAACCTAGTTACCAAGTACCAGCTATGTTCGATTACAGGATGGGGACACTGGTAGAAGACACTCTCCAACACTGTCTCTACACAGTTTCAGAAAACTGAACATTTATAGTGGCTACTGAGCTATAACGGGGGACAAAAATCCAGTGGAAAAGGCCTGAAAACCGGCTTCTCCAAGCTCTGCTTACACAGTGAGTGGTCTGGGACAGCAAAAACAAACCAATGAAAATTAAGATGTGTAAATCCAAGCTGGAAATTCATTGACACTTATACCAAGTCGATGGCCTAATACATGAGGAGATTATTGACACATGATTAATGCACATTTGACACATGGAAATCAAAGAAACATCAATTCTTAGAATTAACTAATTAATTAATTAACTCTTTGAATTAATTCACCCAAGAAATCATATGGAGAAAGGCATATGGTGTTAGGGTATAAACAAAAAAGAGGAACTTAGATGAAGCATTTAGGAGCAAAAGTTTAGGAGCAGAATTGCATGAGAAAGATCAGCAACATTAGCTTTAGAATTTGAAATAGTTTGGGCACTTTTAAAATAAAAATGTTTGTATGGAATATTTTAAATAACTTAAGAAAATAATCCAAGTATGTGTGCTATTATTTTGGAACTGAATTTGCCCTTTTTACCTCTTTCCCATTGTTTTTTTTTTAATGATATTTTCTACTTTACCTGTTAAGATTACAAATAAGCTGAATTGCAGAAAAGTTAAAGATATATACTCAACTGTAAAAATTAGAAACATAAAGAGTCTAAATAACTCTTTCTCAGGGGAACCATAAAGACATTTTCCCTTCACTACATTGCTTTATATTTAGGTGAATTGTTTCTTTATTACTAACATTTAAGAGAAAAAAGAGCAAAAGTAAAATATCACTTTTCCAAAACACTAGCACTTGAAGATGTATTTATCCATATCAATAAAAACACAAAAGCACACATTTCTTTTTAGTAGAATAGCAAGGATCCAGAAAAATCTTTTTTCTGAGGAAGATCAGCCCTCAGCTAACATCTGCTGCCAATCCTCCTCTTTTTGCTGCGGAAGCCTGGCCCTGAGCTAACATCCATGCCCATCTTCCTCTACTTTATATGTGGGACGCCTGCCACAGCATTGCTTGCCAAACGGTACGATGTCCGCACCCGGGATCCAAACTGGGGAACCTTGGGCTGCCAAAGCAGAACCTGCGAACTTAACCACTAGGCTACTGGGCTGACCCCAGAAAAATCTTAAACTATAAAATTTATGTATTAAATTGCAAGGAAATTATGAGATGCATTGTTTAAAAGAGAAGAGATTCTTTAGAACTGAGATGGGAAGGAGCTCCTGTGGAAAGATATTTGCAAATAAGAGCAAAATACAGTGATTTTAATATGACAAATGCAAATAAGAATATGCAAGTTACATATTTCATTAGAACATCTCTCTAACTCAATTTGTATATCCATTGCATGTAAATGGGATTTAGGCTCTACCTATGTGAAAATATATTATAAAAATTACTATTTAATGGGCCAGGCTGGTGGTCTAGTGGTTAAGTTCAGCATGCCCCACTTTGGTGGTCTGGGTTTGGTTCCCAGGCATGGACCTACACCACTCATCTGTCAGTGGCCATGCTGTGGTGGTGGCTCACATACAAAAAAACAGAGAGAGAGAGAGAAAGATTGGCAGCAGATGTTAGCTCAGGGCAAAGCTTCCTCAGTAAAAAAAAAAAATACTATTTAGGGAAAAGTGATAAATATTTTAGGGAAATCTCTCTCTAGGTATAATTACATGTACTCACATATGCAAATCCAATTCTATATTAAATATAAAATAGATAATACTGTTTCAAAAACGTTTGTGTGGCTATTATTTATTTTGATCAGCAATAAAATATTAAATATTGAATAACAATTCAATTACATTTTAATCATTTTTAATTTACTATATAATACTTTTCCAAATAAAATTTCCAAGTTGGATCTATGAATTTATACATCATTAGCTAAGTAATTATAACTAATTTGAAATAGTGTGGTTAAATACTTATTAATGATAGCTAATGAAATATTGCTCAAAAGTTATATTTTATATTTACTAATTTTAATAATGGGATTTGGAAGAAAATATTTTAATAATCAAAACTTGAATAATTTATACATACTAGGAACTGTATTCATAATAACCAAAAATAAATGATTTTATTTGTAAAGACAAGTACTTAAATTCTAAGTATTTCCATAAAGAGCCTTATTGCCTGGTTGAATTGAAAATTTTTCCCATAGCTTTAGTCTTTACAGTTAAAAGAGCTCAACTTTCAAACTTTTTAACAAAACAGGGTTCAGTCTTGGCGACAGGAGAGAGATGAAGTGCCTCAAGTTCCAAGATTTAGTTAAGAATCAATTGTAAAGGAAACTGTTTAAAAAAGAAATGATGGAGTAATGCAGGCCATTTCCTTAATTGATTTTAGATTAACCAAGTTTAAACGATTAATCTAGACAGCTACAATACCTATGCAGTAGGGTTCATATATTTACACATATATTTTTTAAAAACCTATCCCACTAAAACATCCAATGATGTTATAGCACAGCTTACAGCTGGTATTCTCCCAGAAACCCAAACACGTTCCTCAATTTGCTTTTGCAGAAGAAATTCATGGTAAAGCTTCTAACTTACATTCAAGAGTTTCCAATATTTTTCTTATACTTAGAAATTAATTTCTTAGATATGAGTTAAAGCTAATATATACCTTATACATGGTGCCCAGCAGAAATGGCAAGACTTACAGGATTGATGTAATGCTTAAGTCAAAATGCCACTATATACTGAATCTATAAAGTGTAAAAACCAATTCTGTAAGTCACACAACAAAACCAATCTCATTAATTAATAATGAGAAGATATATATTTATAGATAGCTACTTCAGATTAAATATTTTCCCATTTCTTTCTTGAGAAATGCTTTTAAAAATGGTTACTGCATGTTATAGTTTAAATGCTGGTAGCTATGGTCTCCATCTCTATCTCACATTTAGATAGGGGGCTAAATCAAGAATTAGAATAAGGACTGTTATCACAATATTATGGGGAGGAAGCTCACAGGAAGCTGTCCCTCTGTACAGTTTCCATAAGCTGTCGAAAATAACTGGCAAGATGGGCAGAGGGCCTAGTGTGGAGCTAAGCTGTCCACAGAATACTGACTTTCACATTCATTATTTAAGCTTTTGATATGCTACTGCTGCAAGAATACGAATTGATACTCTTGCTTAAAAAACACTTTCTGTGCTTCCCCTCTGGATACAGATTCAGGTGAATGAAAACAAATTAAACCAAAATCCTCCTTTTTTACTTCCTATTTTGTTGCACTGGAACACAGAGGAAAATAATTATCTGTGAGGTTAGGATGTGAGAAGTCCTATCCCAACAACATAGCAATATTAGAAGGACAGGATTGTTTCACAAATTCTCCATATTAATGATAAAAATGATTTATGATATATTTTGAAATAAATAGATAAAAATCATTATGTAAACCAGATGAGCTTCAAAAGCAAACAACTGTATATCTGCAAATGTGAAAATCATTCCCAGGGCTTAAATTCTGGATGAGTTCTGTTTATTTCTTGGTGGCAGAGATCAAAGGTATTATTCACAGTTGTTCAGTGAAGAAAGACAGCTACTAAATAATCATCAGGCTTTCTGGCTGCCTTTCAACACATGTTTCTCAGAATGGTCACATATACCGAGTGGGATGTGCTATGAGTCTGATTCTAGAGATTTGTTACTGCCGTGGTGACTTCACTAAAGGATGAAATGAAAGGGAGGTGATACATGGGAAACAGCCACATCCAGGTCCTAATATAAAATTCTCACATTGCCAATGCTTGTCTCAGTGAAATGTCAACTAGAACGAGGAGCTTTGGTAGCCTCATGATGTCAAATAGTTAGGTGTCACCTGGTACTTGAAAACCAACAGTGCAGCATCTATTGACTGCATCCTTCAGACATTCATTCATTCAACGAGTTCCAATTCTGGGATGGGCAAAGCTCTAGAGACTGGGAATACAATGGAGCTTATTTTTACAGACGAAGATAAATGGTAAGCCAGTAAATAAGTAATATAAGAAAGATTTTGGAGAGTGTAAATTCCCCACCAACAATTATTTTTAAGTGATTGAGAGTGACTGCTGGCTACTTTAGTTGGTCAGCAGACATTTCTGAGAAAGGATCATTCAACCTAAGCCCTGAAAAACAAAGGGAAGTCCACATACTATATATTGGGAGTACATTTCATGCAGGGGGACACCTAGTGTAGAAAGACTCTAAGGCAAGAGACAGCTTGGCCTGAGGCTGGAGTGAAGTGGGAAAGGGAATGATGTGATGTAAAGAGATAGGCAAGGGCCAGATCATGAAGAATTTTGTATGCCAGGTTAAAGAACTCAGGTGTCTTTGGGGGATGGGAAGTCATTAGAGTAATATTATTTGTTCTGTCTATTAGGTTATTTCACTGTAGCAAGGAGAAGGGAAATTTAATCGTGGAGTAACAAAAGCACAAAGACTTCACAGGAAACCCCTGCAATAATCCTGGTGAGAAACAATGGGAGTATTAAGTAACGATAATGAAGAAACTGAAAAGAGGAGAGGTTTGGGATATGGGTAGAGGTGACAAGATTCACCGATAGATTATTTATGAAGTCTATAAAAATATTTATAAATTTAGCCATGGGGTCATGATGGTGCCATACTCAGTAGGGTAGGCTGGAAAAGGAACGGGTTGAGCAGGTTTGCTTGCTTATTATTTCTTTGGGGAGGTCTGTCAGAGAAAATCAAGAGGTCTGTTTAGATTATGTTGAATTTGAGATTCATCCAGGATACAAACTGCCATGGGTATGTCAAGTAAGCTGTTCGAGAAATACATTTCATGTTCAAGAGAGAAGTTAGGATTCGCATAAAAAAATGTTGAGGGTAATTTGCATATAGTTGGCATTTAAAGCCATTAAATTGGATGAGTTAATTTAGAAAAAGTATGAAGATAGGACTCACACTAACATTTGGAGGTGGAGAAATGCTGAGAAAAGGAGACTGAAATGAGGGAAACCTAGGAAAATTTAATGCAGTTCAAGACAAAAGAAGAGTTTTTTTCCAGAAGTATCAAGTGACCAGCTGTGCCGAATTCAGCTGACAGATCTAATACAGGAAGAACAGAGACATGGCCATTGGATTTTGCAACAAAATGGTCATGTGGCCTTAGGATACAGAAAAAAGAAAAAAGAAATAGAACCAGTTTTCATGAAGAAGGCAGGCCTAATAAACTGAATTGAAGAGAGAATATGAGGTAAATAATGGCAATTAAACTATAAATAATTCCTTGAAGATTTTGAGTTAGCATGTGTGTCAACAGTTTAGCTAAGCTACTTCATGGTATTGCTGTGTTGGCACCCATTTTGTTTGGCCAAGATCTTCAACTGACATTAGCCTCTTCATGCAAGCACATGCCTTATACAGCGTCTGCAGAGTCACAAGCAAATCTAAGTTCCTGATATGACTTCCCCAACAGCCCTTGTGATCAACAGTCTCCCTGGCCTCTTGGTACCTGTATGCTTTATGTGCCCCTTAGATAAGATCCCCATGGGGCTTACCAAAACCCCACTATTTTGGTTTGAATTGACTAATCTGGTCCTGGCCTGGGAACTCCAAAGTACTCTACCCACAGAGCCCAATAAAGGCATGTGCCCCAGATCCTGCCTCTCCATCTCTGTCTGCACCCTGCCTTGACCTCCCCATGTGGTCCCTCAAGGCACGCTGTGTATTTCCTCCAGAATCGGTGAGTAATAAACTTCTCTATTTCAGTTTCTCTTGTGTTCTGTTGCTGAACCATGGCTTACCACCCAGCACCGTGTGTTCCACTTCACAAATGTTAAACAAAGTTACAAGTGTGTGTGTGTGTGGTAAAGAGAGCAGAAAAACAAAGTAACACCTGTAAGAGAAAAGAGGATCAAAGAGCTTATTTTTGTTTTGATTTTTTAAGTCAGAAGATATCAAAACATATTTGTAGATACAGAGAAATTGACATTGAAGGAGGAGAAGGATAATTTCAACAGAAAATGCATGAATAAGTTGAGAAGAAATGAAATCCAGAGTCCAAGTGGAAGTACTGGACTTGAAATGAGAAGCATATATAGGGTCAACCACCGTAAAATAGCACAGCAGGTCAAGAATGTAGATTTAGAACCAGAAGAGCTGGTGGATTTGCAAGTGGATCGATGAGGGAACTCAGGTATGATAATTATTTTTCTTAATGAAGTAAGCAGCAAGGTTAACCATGTGGGAAACAGAACTATTGTGGGAAGGAGATCTGAAGAGAGAGGAGAGAGTGTAAAATCATTTTGGAGAATAGGAAGGAGAAATAAAACAGGATGCCTGGGGATGTGGAGTGCTCACTTGAGAATTGTGGCTATGAATTTAAAATGAGTTCAGTCAATGATATTTAGATACTTGCAAGCAGGAACTGAGATGGGTTGTTATAACCAAGGCTATAAACCACAATTTACAGAATATTCTTAGGGAAAAAAAAGCAATTATCATTAGACTATACAGGGAGTTTTCTCCTTGAGCTGACTGCCTTTTTTTAATGACAAGGAATATGCAGTCCCCGCACCAGTAATTCTTATACATGAGTGTGCTTGTTTTAAAATATTAATTGAGTGTTTTAAAAAATCAACATCCAAAATATAAAATTGATTGTTCTTACAGATAACTTGGATCCCAAAACAATGTGTTATATTTTTACAAGTTTAATCTTTAAACAAATGGGAGAATATCCTGGAAGAATCACTAACACTTGAGAACAGTGACATTCAATAGAACTTTCTGCAATAACGGAAATGTCTTTTTGTACAGTTCAATAGAGTAGCCATTAGGTACATATGGTTATTGAGAACTCGAATGTCGCTAATATAACAGATGAAGTGATTTTATTATTTTATTTAATTATAATTAACTTACATTTAAATTTAAATAGCAACAGGTTGCTAATAGCTACTGTACTGAACAGGTAAGCTACAGAATCACCTATCTCCCATCCACCACTAGGTATTTGCTAATTATTTGAAAAGCAAAGAGTTTGACTATCCAAAGATCTGCAAAATAGACTTCCTGTAGTTCTTGAGCTTGATGGTTTTGAAACTTCAGTAAGGGGTTGTATAAACAAAACCCATAAATACTCAAACAGGCAATTCACATGGTTTTCTATGGTAATTTTAATTATTGGAAATTTTTACATTATAAATTCACATTAAAGCCTGATTCTCCACTCCTTCACCCACCTCAACACTATAAAGTGATACATGGTGACAATTGACTTCAAGAACTAACACAGAAATCTTTGGCAAAAAGAAATGAATCAGAAGAACCGTACTGTCACATACCATGAATGAATTAGCTTTCCAAATGATAAATACATAGTTAATTTTATATAATTATGTTCTCATTAGAGAATTTTCCATATTCATTAAAACATATCAATCTACTTTATCTTTGGTATTAAAATTAATATTTAAATATTAATGTTTCCTTCCAGCTATTAAGTCATACGGAAATTTTAAAACACCATAATAACACTTAGAAATGCAGCCAAAATTTAAGCATTTGGTAGGCCTGTAAATTACCATTCTTGTTCACATTGATTGGGTAAATTTTTCCATAATGTACACAGTGGAATGAAAAAAAATTCCTCCCAACAGGTGGTCTACTGAAAGTCAAAATGGCAGAAATAATCTGTAGCAACATTTGTTATGATAAACAAAAGCCCAGCTAATATCACTTAAAGGAAATCAGAAAATGAAATAACCTGGAAAAAGTTTTACCTGCCTTTGCTTCTTTCAAATTAAAAGTAATCTATTTCTCTTGTTTGAATATTCCAATAGTATGAGTGAAATTTACTTTTCCATTTATATTTTCAGGTTTTCCTTGTTAAAATCTTTGTATTCCCAACATGTATCTAATCTCCTGCCAGAGGGTGTTTCACAAGAGAGCCCTATGAATCACGCCTTTAAAAATTTGGAAAATCCCTGTTGTTTTCCAAGATCCATATTTGGACATGCATGCTTTGGAAAGTTTCTAGAAAAGGTCCCTGTACAGGCAAAGCACCAAAATTGTGTTCATCCATCTGGTAGCCTGGGGCCTCTGGGTACCTCTGGGAAAACTTCATGAGTCTCACAATTCTGTATGTCATTAAGCATTCATAGATAGAATAAAAATATGGTTTACATGGACTTGTATTCACATGTACTCTTTATCAGATGCATTAACACTGTAATGAGTGACAATCAAATTAGTTTTAAGAGGTACTGAACTGTTTTCTGTGTGGATTCTCTCCAAAAATGGGTATTAAAATTTAAGCTATTAACATGTGCAATACTTTTTTAAATATTATCAAAATGGAGCCCTTACATTTTAAAAAATTTAGTAACCCTAATGATGTACCAAAGATTCCTTTTCAAATGTTGGTACAGCAAATGAAATTAATGCCAACATATAGTCTAACTTCATTTTACCAGGATTTTAAGAAAATAGTTATGCTTTTTTGTTGTTTTTACTGAGGGTGCTACAAATTGAACTCTCGTATATATGAGTCATTGGAAGAAGACACCATGCTCAACTAGAGATCTCACCCGAAAGACCAATGAGAGGAGCAATGCGAGGTGTTAGCTTCACTTGTGGGACTATTCTATAACCTCTTTAAACTACCCTTCCCAATGCTCTAGTGGCTGTGAAAAGACCATACCTTTAGAAGTCTACGTCAATTACTGTCCTCAAACAATAAAGTTAAAGCTACCTACTAAATATCAAGATTTTACTAACAATACCTTTTCCCTGATTATCTCCTGAATTCAACAGGAAGGTCACTTATGAATCTAATGATAAACTGGTTCTTTACAGTTTTCTAGTTTAAAATGGTATCAAATGTACCCAAGGATGTCTAAAGCGTTAAGAAAATTGTTAACAAGTGGTAGGTAAGGACTCCATTAATAGCAGAAACTAATGAACAATACATTTTTAAATTTAGTGTACTGCACAATATCTTAAATTTTGAAACAAACGGTCTACTTTTCCTACTTAATTTAAAAAATTACCATTGCATGTTTTCCCAACCACAAAAAACAAAAATTTATGTGAATATAAAGAACTTTGATGAAGCATGGATATTTACATTGTTTTAATAGTCTTTACAGAGTTGTAATTTAAACATGTTTTTGTTTTTTTCCTCACATTTTATTATGGAAAACTTCAAACATAGAGAAAAGTTGGCAGCTCTCTACAGTAAACATCCATATACTCACCACTTAGATTGTACAATTAACATTTTATTATACTCACTTTATAACATATACTTATATCCATCTCTTCATCCCTCTATCCATCCATCACTACATTTTATTTTGTAAGTTACAGACATTGGTACTCCTCACCCTTAAACACTTCAACGTGCACATCATCAACTAGAGTTCAATATTCATGATTTTTAATGCAAACTTTACATACAACCAAATGCAGAAATCTTAAATGTACCATTCCATGAATTTTGACAATCTAGTATGATTTTTATTCATTGGCATTTGGATGGCATATAAATCGAAATGAAAGCTGAAAATAAGTAATATCGTTATCAATCTGTTATTTTTACTCCTGGGGTAATCCAAATGTTTCCACAGAAAGTAAAAGTAAATTTGCTCTCAACCATTTAATTTAACAGATTTATAGGTCATATTTACCATGGAATACTTAAGAAATATATAATGACCATAAGAAGTACCCTCAATGTTTAATTATAATTTATGTTTTTCAAATGTCATGAATTTAAATTCCAGCAAAATATACTAGAATAAACTTTCCGAGTACAGATTTCAGGGTTAATCAAGAATACAGTCTCCTTATATAAGTAGTAGATAATATCAGTTTAGTCATTCAAGAAAGGACTGTAATTCTTTAATATGGTTTTCTCTGGGTTTCCAACTCTTAAGAACTGATCAAACTGAGAGTGTTACTAAAACTTCAGGGAGCAAATGGTCAAGAAGGTTTGAAATGATCAATTTCTCACCAAATTACTTTTTTTTTGCTGAGGAAGATTGGCCCCAAGCTATCATCTCTTGCCAATCTTCCTCTATTTACTTGAGGAAGATTGTCCCTGAGCTAACAACCACACCAATCTTCTTCTATTTCATATGTGGGCTGCCACCACAGCATGGCTTGATGAGTGGTGTGTAGGTTTGCACCCATGATCTGAAACCGTGAACCCCGGGCCACCAAAGCAGAGTGTGCAAACTCACCCACTACGCCATCAGGCCAGCCTCCAAATTACTTATTTTTAAAAATTTTAAAGAAATATAAAAAAGATGACCCATTTCTGAATTGAATCAAGTGAGAATTATACCTGGCAAAGGAAGTAGGATTTTCTAATTGAAAATAGTGATAAATAGTTTAAATTTCAGCAAAAAGAAAAGAACTTATGAGTTCTTTCCTTTACTTTCTTCACTGGCAAAGGTATTTGCTATATGCTGAGAATGTAAGCTTCTTATTTTGCTTCTTTTTAGGAAGGAATGCACACATGAATTTCACACTGCATAACTACATTGCCCAAATGACAAACACTCAGTTTGTCACCATCAGAGGCTTATGACCATTTTGCTGTTCAAACTTGGCACTAGCTTTTTGAAATGTGTAAGTCACATTATTAGTTTTGATCTTCTGCATTCTACCAGGATAGAGTGAAATTTGACAACCTGGTTTCAAACTACTTACACAAGAAACTAAGGTTGTGAGGGCATATAAATTACTCAACAGAGTACCTCCTGGGGTAAGAACACAATGATTTCCAATCTCACCTAACTTCTGAGGGTATTTTTCTTCTGTTACAATGCTAGAAAGCTAGTTGGGTGCCATATTTTAAAATAACAAAGTCAGATACTATACCATACATAAGACTTTTCCAGTTTTGCTTACAAATTAAATATGTACAGAATATTTGACATGTACACAGTAATGAGCTAAACAGGAAAGGGAATACAGAAATGTTTATTGGCCACATTTTAGGTGAGATCAAATGTACACATATAAAAACGCAAGGTGGCATAGCAGTTGAGTTCACGTGCTCCGCTTTAGTGGCCATGGGTTCATGGGTTTCAATCCTGAGCAGGGACCTACACACCGACTCATCAAGCCATGCCATGGCAGGCGTCCCACATATAAAAAATAGAGGGAGATGGGCACAGATGTTAGCTCAGGGACAATTTCTCTCAACAAAAAAATCAAAGAAGTACATACAAATGTGAAAATTTAAAAAGTATAAGGGAATAAAGGTTAAATGTCTTCACAGAGGATTTAGGGATTTCACATTGTACTTATATACAAGTAGTACTTAAAATTGAACACAATTTACATCCAATGAAATCTTAAGACAGAAGTAGACTTAATTCATATTTTAATGTCCAGGCACATTTAAAATAATGAGTTTTTAATGAATACAGTAAAATTTTTTAAAGCTCCTTCAAAATATAGCAAATTAAGACCATTTTCCTTTTTTGAAACCATACATATCCTGGGCACTACCACCCTCTTAACGAAAGTGCTGTGTCTCACTTAACGTTCCATTCTTGCTCACATGAACCATGGAAATGGGGGAAAAGTGAAGATGGGAAAAAAAGCAACTCCTTATATCTTCTTAGTCATTGACCATTACATTAAAATCTAAGACAAGTTTTCTTCACAGAAATCAATTAACAGGATCATAAAACAAAATCTCTCAAGTATAAGGACTTGTTCACTCCAAACCAAGTTTTTAGCCTTAGGAAAACTATTAACTTGTGTTAGTTGAGCCCAATTTGAGACATCATCTAGTGGCTGAAATGCCCACAAGTTCCACAGAAATCAGTTATGTGTTGGCAGAACACTTTGCCAGGAGTAGGCAGCATAATGCTCTCACAACTTGAAAAAGTCCCCCTTCCTTTTTCCTCCAACCTGCTTCTCTCTAGTTTGGATCTAGTGTTAGCTTATTGCTAGGGGAGGTGGTTTCCTTGAGCCAGCTGGACACAGCAAGGTGGTCTGTAGTGAGAAATAGGGAAAAAAAGAGAGGGAGGGCAGGGAGGAAGAGAAAGGAAAGTGGGAATGTGGTTCCCAAGAGACAGAGCATATATTTCCCGGTAATTTTGGAAATCTTTTAGTTTAACCCTGCAATATCTTAGAATTTCCTTACTCTAAGAATCACCTTTGAAATTTTTTCCATTTTAACATTTTGAAAATCAGGTTGCATCTTGTAATTAATATCTACCACATAATGTAATTATTATTTCCCTCAAAACTGATTTAAATAGTAGTATCAAATTAAAGTACTATCGGTATTCACATTTAGTCCTTAAATTACAGTCTGTCTCAATTCCATGGACTTTAGAAACTCTAATTCTGTTGCTCTATTTTTTACTCCTGTTTCTAGATGAATCCATACAACTTTTAGTTGTGTAGAAAGGAAGCTTTCTACTCCTCTCTACACTTTCTAGTCACAGTGCCATCCTCAAGTAGGACACTTTGGCCCCCTTTCACCTCCATCTTCTTACCTGTCCCTCTCAAGTAGGTAGCATCCCTATTCTTGTTGGTTAGAATTTGACATGCAAGGGGCTAGAATTTCTTACTGGATTGGGTTAACTTCTCTCAAAGTAAGAACCAGGCCAGGGAATTTCTTTTCCTCAAACACATACAAGGTAGTGGCTGTGTGTTTAAAAAAACAGAGAGAAACTATTAGGGATGAGAGCTGCTTGTTCATTGTTTGTGCTTTATCATCAGCCACTGCTGGCCCATTTGTCTTCAATTAATGGACAGGCAGCAGAAGGCCTTATTTTAGGCTCAGATGGAACAGTTGGCTCTTGATCCAGCTATTGTTAACAGAGAGTCTTGCATTCAGTAGGTATTGGATAACTGCCAGATGTTAATAAATCAAGTGCTTCGGTCACCATTTAGCTATCAGCTCTTTGTATGTAAGTTTTGAAGGAAGAATGGGTGAGTCTTAGTTTGGAACCACAACATCCAAAACTACAAAAGCTGCAAGTCTACTGGGACTGTTCTTTTCTTTTCTTTTTTTTTTTTTTGGTGCTGCTGCTGCTGCTACTGCCAGAAGAAAGGATTTTATAGACATTTATAGCTCTGGATGAGAAAAATAGTACTTTTCAAGCTGAATGATGTCTGAAAGACAATAGCGTTACTTCCTTATTAGGAGCAACTCCACTGCAAACACCCACATCATTGAAACTGTCATTATTGGGGCAACCTAGGAAGATATGGAGGAGCAATATAGGTCAATTGACACCTTCAAATCAACACTCAATCGCATAGAAAAAAGCTGGTTTACAGCTTAACAGAGTACTGTATTTTAATACCATTTAAGCATAATTTGAATTTTAAAATATAGGTGTTGAGGAAGCTGTTGAGATTTATCACAAAATAGTCGTGTGAAAAGGCTGATTCAAAAAGAAATGACAGATCTATTAGGTGCACAAAAGAGAAGGCAAAAGAATTTTCTGATATTGCATTGCATCTCCAAAAAAGATCAGGCATTAGAATTAAATGATCTTTATTTTTTTTCTATTCACATTTTAAGACTGGATAATGCAATTTATTTATTGGCAGTTAAGTAATAAGACAAATTTAAATAATTATACATGCAAATATGTAAAGCAAACCAGGCAAAAGAACTATATTTAAACTTGTATTTTCTTGAGTTTAAAAATCTAATAGGCATTCTTACCCCTAGTATATTATATGGTCATTTAGATATTATATTTTATAAAAACGATTTGCATTGCAGACTTTAAGCACATTTGTCAGCTACAGTATCCACTTTTTACTTGTATTATTTGTGAACCTGTCACTTATTGAATGTTTATTATGTGTCACTAGTCTAAGCCTTTTTCATAGATGGCTTTACATAAAACAACTTTACGAGGTAGATGTTATTTTCCCTACTTCCAGATGAGGAAACTGAGGTTCAGAAAGGATAAATGCTTAACTCAAGTTCAAATGGCTGGTAAGTGGCAGAGCCAGAATTCAAACACAAGTTTGATTCCAAAATCCACACTTTGATAAGAATATAATGTTAATATTATTGGAGAAGAGGCATTTTCAGAGATACAATAAATGTTTTTGATTGCACATTTATAAACTGTGACTACAGAGAACAGTTGGATATCCCACACTCATACAAAAAGCATAGTAGCATTGAGTGAAGGGATCAGAGTCAGATATATAATGCCTTATGAAATAAGTTAATAAGGGTTGAGACACTATGCTTGATGAAATAAATTTCCTAAGGGCAATAGACATTAACAGCTGTTCAAGTATTGTTCATGTCCCTGTGGGCAAGTATATCACTCCCTCAGTTATTGAGGACATGTGGTGTTCCTTTAGTATCTTTCATCTCATTTACACCAAGGAAGAGTAAATAAGCATTCTTGGAGTTCAGTAAGAACAGCCTTTCTCCCCATAAACATTCTCGCTTCATATTCACCACTTAGTAGCAAGAATTACGATTCTAAAAATAAAAATTTTTAAAAGTTAATTTCCCACTTAAAACATTTCAGTAGCTTCCCATTGTACTTATAAATCCAAAACTTTAAAGCCTTCTACAAGGTTTTACATGATCTACAACCTATATACAGACCAATCTCTCCTTCCGGCGTCAGCCTTCAGTCCTCACTTTCCTTCTGTTGCCTTCCTGACTCAGGGCTTTTGATCAGGCCTTCCTCTTTACCAGAAATACTTCACCCTAAGTTTTTACTTAGCAAACATCTATTTAGCATCAAGTCTCTGTTCTAAAGTTCAAGAAAGTTTCCTTGAACCTTGATGAATCCTTGATAATTGCTTGGAAAGCAAGATAAACGGTTAATCATTCCTGTTTTCACTTTCATAGCATCCTGTACTTTTCCCTCCCAGAACGTACATGAACTGGAGAAGTTGGAGAAGAGGATGCGACCAGGCCTTCAACTGGCTGAAAGAGTTCCTCCAATAAAGTAACAAATACTTTAATTTCCTTACTCTGGAAAGTATCTTGAAAAGCTTAACTTGCATGGGTGTTTCGGGGCTGTTACTTCAAATTCCTACAATTTTACTGATAGCATCCATTTTAGATGAAAATTTATTCATATTGGTTAATTTTCAATTTACTTAATTGGTTTGGCCACTGTCATTGTCAAGGAAAAATAATTTGTTCTTTTCTAAGTAAATACCTTAGCTCCTCTAATTTTTGATTTAATATGATTTTTTTGGTGAAAATTATTAATCAAATGATTTTACATTATTAGTATGAAAAGGAGATGTTCAATATAATAAGATATGGTGACTAATACTATTTGTTGAAAGAAGGAAATTGCTCATGGAAAAAGTAACATTTGCCAGAAGTGACAGCTTGTCAAATTGACTGTCAATATGTTTAAAGAAAATATTCCTATAAAAAGGAAGTCACGAGGAACAACAGCAAAACAGGAACCATATTTTTCAAAGTCAAATTTTCTCAGTGCCCTCAGACAGATGGAACTCAACTCTCCCATTTAAAAACTAATCTCATAAATTTAAAATATGTATACATTTAATTGAACATGAGTGACAAACTCTAGAGAAGAAGAATCTAATTGAAAAAAAAATTCATCTGAGAAAAGCTAAGTCAGTTCTGGAGATGGATGATGGTGATGATTTCACAACAATGTGAACATACCTAATGTCACAGAACTATACACTTAAAATGGTAAAGCATAAGTTATGTATATTATACCACAATAAAAAATAACAATAAGTCAATAACTCTTTATTCTCACATATCCATCTGGAAATGCAGAACTTTCCAACCTAAGTGCAGTGTATCTGAAATGTGAGGCCAGTGAGGGGTTGGATGACAAGTCTTGCCTTAACCTTTGAAAAATCTCCAGAGATAACTTTGGTTATGCCTCCTTGTCACCCCTACTAAGCATCACTGTACTTGAACTGTCATTACAGCCCACAATTATTATAATCAAAAAGTTACTTGGGCTCAATAAATTTCATGTAGGCACTAGGTCTACACTAAGCTAAAATTCAAAACTTAAAATATTGGTGGCCCCAGGGGAAGACTCAGTGGCATGCGTAGTGGTTAAGTTCACGCACTGCACTTCAGCAGCCTGGGGTTCATAGGTTCAGATCCCAGGTGTGGATCCAGCACTGCTCCTCAGGCCATGCTGTGGTAGCATCCCACATAACATAGAGAAACATTGGCACAGATGTTAGCTCAGCAACAATCTTCCTCACACACAAAAAAGGAATTGTTGGCCCCAAATTGTTACAGATCATGTGTCATATCACAAATGAAGAATTTAATTTGGTTTCAAGATAAAGCAAATGGGAATCTCTCAACTTATAGTTTATATTGAAATAATGTTAAAAAGATGGTAAATGAGTGGTGTTAACATTTTTCCTTGCTACAATGTCCTTAAAGAAAGTTGGCTTGCATGAAGCTTATTTTAAATATACAGTAAAAACATAGCTTTTATATTATCTTCTCTGCATCAAGAAACAAAGCACATGTCACTAATAATACATCTTCCCTCAGGCAATGAAGAAAGTCTTGTTCAAGTTAAAATACATTCCGATGAGGTTATGATCTTGGCCTCATGCTTCAATATTAAAGTACTGTCATTCCATAGTGGAAAAACTAATAGTGTTTATCAGAGAGGACTCAAGGAAAAGGAGTTTTTCAGTAGGGAAAACAAACAAATCCCATACTCTAATGCTTATACATTGTGATTCAAACAATGATGATAAACATGGTTGGTGGACCTGAGGACTCAGTACATACACTGGGAACCATGTAAAGAAAAATTATTCCAGATCCAAATTATAATTAGTAGAAGATCCCTGAAATATAAATGATAGCTTAAAATACAGAACACAGATTAAATATATAGTGATCTTGCTCTAAGTACCATACAAGACTGCTCTTTAAAATTCCTTATGGATATATGAAACTCACTTAGGTAATGCATCATCTAAGCTTTAAAGCCTTGCTGTTACAAGTACTGCATTATGTGATAATTTGGTAGAAATGCAGACAGCTCAGCCCCACTGCAGGCCAAGTGAATCACAATCCTCATAACAAGCTCCCCAGATGCTTCCCACACAAATTAAAGTTTGAAATGTACAGCTCCAGCACAGCTCTAAAGAACACATGCAGAGCATCCATTCATAGACTGTGAGAGCTTGAGAATGAATGGCTGTACCAGGCTGGAGTGCAGGGGGTCGTCTCTACCTCCAGATTTGGGGTACTCTGGTTCCTGATTATGTTAAACCCAGAAGAAGATACAGCCCCAGCTAACGCCGAGCTTGTTACCATTCCCTTTAAACGCACATTCATACATTGTTAATTTATAACTTCCTGAATGGTGACATAAGCCCTGAAAATAAAAAGCCAGTGTCCCAGGAAGAACTGAGCTTCCTAAGAATGGTGAGACAGTGTTTCTTGGAGCTGTTTGCCCTCATTAGGGATATTGGGGGCCAAGGTGTATGCTACATCTGCTCCTGTTCTCTGTGGTTATTCTAGATTTTATATTCTTGACTGACATTAAAAACTTCATCTAATTTAACAGTGAGTGTTTGTGGGGAAGGAATGTAGTTTCTTCCACACTAACAATCAGCCCATCACAAACACTACATTCTCTTAAGCTGTGCTTAGTGTAATGTTTTCATTCTATTGATAAACAAGAGATTTCACTTAGCTATTTATCAATACTTGAAATTAACAACTTTCTATACTCTCTTTTTCTTCTGCACTGTTCAGAAGTTACACTAGTTTTAACATCGCTACCAAATTGAAACAAATGAATATACTGACCATTAGATTGCCTGGAAGATATCACTCTAATCATAGTGTTGAGTGCTTACAGTGTGCTGTTGAACTGCTACTTACTCATCACCAACTGTCTCCTTTAAACCTCACAAACTTATAAACAGATAGGCATGATCCCTTTTATAGATGAGGAACAGAACCTGAGAGGTGTGGCATGATGTTTTGAAAGGAGCACAGGCCCTGCGAAACATCCCTGGGGTCAAATCTTGTCGCCACTATTTATTAGCTGAGTTACCTCAACTATCAAATATGGACAACAGTAGTAATTTACTTCTAATGTTTCTGAAAAATTTAATAACTCACATATGTAAAGCATTTGCAATAGTGCCTGGGGTATTATAGGAACCTGAAAAATATATTTTTAAGCAACTTGTCTACGGAAGCATCGTTAACATGGGGGCCAGGATGCAAAGGGAAATCTGTTGGACTCTGGCGCCTGAGGGCTTACAATTACATTGTACTGCCTACATTTTCCCTAACTCTTCCTAAAACACAATAAAATACCAGAGGGCTAAAAGAAAGGAGCAGGAATCTACACTTTTCACTGTAAAACCTGGATTTTCATGTGCCTTTAGTTCATATGCCTAAATTTGGGACAAATGAGATAGAAGAAGAAACAAACAACAGTCTCCTTTTAAAGTGATTAATTTTTATTAATGGTAAGTCCATGATGTGAATATTTTCACAGAATATACAAAGAATATCTCTTGCTGAGCTAACACATGTTTTGCTGGTAGGCACCAACACTGAAAACATCCATATGAACCTTGTTTGGTTAGCTGGAGTTAAATATAATATCCAGTATTTGCCTAGTGTTTTATAGTTTCAAAGTTTTCAGATAATAACTTATGATATAGGCGGTGTAGATATTTTTATGTCTATTAAGTAGATGAAGACATGAAAGCTCAAATGTTGAAGTTAACCTCAAAATTTGAAATAACACATAACGAGATTCTAAAGCAATTCATTTCAAATATTACATACCCAATGTTTCCTTTGACATAAGAAGTAATAAGATATAAAATTGGTGGGATTATTTAAGGTTGTTTGGAAAATAAAGTGACTTAATAATGAGACGAGATTATTTAAATTATTTAATGGTAGGTGGCTATATGATGAACATTTCACATCTTTAAAATGATTTGACTCTACCTTTTCTGATATTTCTGTTGTATTTTCTTTCTTGCTGTGTTCGTTCTCTAAGTTTTATGAAGGTAGAGACCATGATTACCTCACTCACCTGTGTGTACTGACCCAGGATAGTGCCTATATATTTACTGCCATCCCACTAAGTTTCCTAGGTCGTCATTCAGCACTACAAAAAATGTAGAAACACTGCAATTTTTTTCAACAGTCTGATCACTGAAAATCAACTCATTCAAATTATCTTCCTAAGTATTTTCCTATTCTGGAGTTTTCTGGGTATAAAAATGCAAAGTAGTATTGTCCAAGTTCTCTCTAGTATATATATCACATTATAGTATTAGGAAAAATTATAATAGTCATAACATTATAAATGCTCACAAAAGTATCTAAAATTCACTTTCTCATAACACACAACTGGTAAATTGTTGGATCATCACTGTTTTATAGGTGAGGAAACTAACATCACATGGTTTAACCAGAACTTCAACTAGACTGTGCCACTGCATCAGATTTTCCCCAACTGGTTTGAGGGGAACAAATATCCCCATCTTTCTATGCCACTAGAGATGATGTCCTTGCCAAATTCCCTAAGAATTATTTTCTATTCTGTATTCAGCTTATCATTTAGCATTGTAAAGGATATAAATGTTTGTAGAAAATGTAGGCAAGCCCTAAAGGAAGAGCTTGCCATCAGTTTGAAGAGTTAAGCCATGGTTACATTGAAATTGAAATATCTTTCAAAGGCAAGATCCTATTAAGCGTGAGACTATGAGGTACAATATAAAATTATATGTGTAATTCAAAACTGCAAATATTCAGTATAGACTGGCCAGGGCCAATACTCTAGAGCTGCAGCTCAAGAATTTACAAGAATAGGCAAAATCATTGCACATGTTCCCTTCTGGTACTTGCATTTTCTCCATTCTAATGTGAAATAATCACTTCCAAAATACTCAATGATTTATGATTTTAATATACTTCTACAGAACTATCCTTACAGTCAATTTTCAATTATTAAGTCCCTTTTCTCATCTTCCTGGATCATTACATTGCTCATTAGGACCTCCTATTACAAGAGAAAGCAAAACACTATCAGAATTGGCATTTTGTAAACAGCTATTTTTAAAGACTTTATCTGTCCCCCAAAAGAATTTGATGGAATACGTAAAACATAAATAAAAATAAGAAGTCTACTTTTAATAGAAAGTGAATAAAATAACCACAAGGCCTTTTAAGGAAAACATTCTGGATAATAAAACTGCCATAACCCTTCACCACTGATTCTTGTTTTTTCAACCTTACTACAAAAGAAAAATTCAGAACGTCAGGGTTGTAATTCCCTTCACATGTCCTCCTAAGGCTATTTTTAACCTAATAGAATTAAAATTTAGCAAGATAAGTTTTTTCTTTTTTTCTTAAAGATTGGCACCTGAGCTAACATCTGTTGCCAATCTTCTTCTTTTTTTTCTTCTTCTTCTCCCCAAAGCCCCCCAGTACATAGTTGTATATTCTAGTTCTAGGTCCTTCTGGTTCCTGCTATGTGGAACACCAGCTCAGCATGGCCTGAACAAGTGGTGCCATGTCGACACCCAGGATCCGAACCAGTGAAACCCTAGGTCACTGAAGCAGAGCATGCGAGCTTAACCAGTCAACAACAGAGCCGGCCCACAAGATAAGTTTTTATACACATTGAGGTTTATTTTAAATATAAAAACTTGATATAGGAATCAATTGCCTATTCCCAACTTCAATATCACCCTAGAACCTCGTCTCAAAACCACCTGCTGAATATCCATACATAAGTTTAACTTCTCAAATGCAGTATATACATACACATACACACATAATTATACAGACACATATTTCTATATTGCCTGTATATGTATAGTTCCTATCATTTATCTATCTTAGCAACTTATCGCCTCTAACATGGTATAATGGAGCTAGCATAAAATCCAGTTTCAATTCCAAATTCTGACACCTCCTAATTGTGTGACTTTAGGCAGGTTTCTTAATCTCTGAGAGCCTTACCTTCCATAATGCTTAAAATGGAAGAGTAATGCTGAATCGCTGTATGTATTACAAAGAATGTATACAGTGTCTACTATAGTGTAAAACAGAAATTAAGTTCTCATTAAGGGGAAATGCATTATCTTTATTATTGTTGTTATTCCTTCCCAAACATGCTCTTCCTCTTGACTTGCCTTTTCTTGAGAAATGTTATCACCATTCATTCTATCCTTTAGCTTGAAACCTTAAAATTATCTTGAATAATCTCCTTCAACATTGAATCAAAGGCAAAGTGCTATCAATTCTTCTCTTGGGATATATCATGAATCCATTTCAATGCCACCATCTCTTATGTTGTGTGCCATATCATCTTCAAGGTGAACTGCCCTAAGTACTCTGATAGGCTACTTACCTCCAGTCTTGCTACCGTCAAAGCTTTCTACACATACAATCTGACATGAGTTCTGCTTTCCTTTTGTCAATTTACTGCTACAAATTCTTCATGACTCCCTAACTGCGTACAGAAAAAAAATTAAAAAATCCAAAGGCCGTGATGATTTGAATCCAATAGACTTTCTAGTTTCATTTTTTTTAATCTTCTTCATCAGTCATCCAAACAAACAATGAGTGGACAATATGTTCAAAGCACTGTTCCTAGCCATGGGGACACAACTGTGAACAATGTACTCATGGCCCACGCTCATGGGAAGCTTTCTTTCTAGTGATAATCAATACCATTAAACAATTAATCTTTAAAACTAGATGTGGTAAGTACTAGGTAGAAGTAAGTATAGTTTAGGCCCTGACCTTATCTGAGAGTTTGAGAATGCTTCCCTGAGGAAGTGATATTTGAACCAAAATTTAAAGACGAATACAACAGAGAGGAGATGATGGGGAAAGAGCAATTCTAGTAGAGAAAATGGCACAGCATGTGGGACCTGCAAACCCTATGCTTCAAGGCAAATAAATTATTGATGTATGCAAAATATGTATTTTTATGCTCCACAAATTTTATTTTCACCTGGATTGTTAAGCATACTGACACTGCTATGTGACCCAAATCATACTTTCCTGAAAAATAATTTTTAACCACATAAGCAAAAGATGGCTTGATTTGCTAATACGCACTACTGTACTAAAAAATCCACTTGTTCTGTAGTGAAAATATTAATGATTCACTTTTGCTAAGGATTCTTGTTTTGCTAAGGAACTTCTACTTCATTTCAAATGCACGTCATCTAGTTTTAGTATAACATTCATTCAATTCAGAAGCCATTTGCATTTTCTCTGCTAAAAAATAATCACTATTAGTGCTATCAATACCCATTTGTGATAGGCAAAGTGCTATCAATTCTTCACTTCTTAAAAAAAGTGTATTATATTTTTTTAATGCAGCCACATTAAATCTATTAACAACTGGACAATGATGAATTAGGGTTACACACACACACACTTAACCAGTAACCATTATCTACAGTACTCATCTAAGAATTTTGAGGGTCAGGCAGTTTTACAAAGATAAGTGTAGTAAAGTTAAGACTCATCCCAAAAGCTTTTAGAAATATTTTCTATTTTTAAGTGAATATCATTTCTTTTTTATTAATGAAAAAACAGTACCAAACTTAATTTAACACTGATGATTATTTCTGCTTTTTTGAAATTCTTTCCTCTCCTGCCTCTGCGACACTGTAATTAAAGCCTTAGTATATAAATATCTCTGCTCCTTTTTCTATATATGCAGTAGGAATTTAATAAATATTTGGTGACCTATAAAATAAGAGCAATGAAACACATCCTAAGATTCTGCATATTTCTAACATCAAATGGTTTTTTTGGTTGAAATCATAACACCAACCCTAGGGATATGTGTTCAGACTGGGTTGAGAAAGGCAAAAGGTGTCAGTGATTCTCAGATCAAAAGAAAAAAATCCCCCGAAGGAGGTGAGATTTGGAGTTTTGGAGAGAAAGGCTTCTTTTCCGGTCAGAGAGTCAAAAGAATCACGCTCAAATAAAAGCATTCTGAATTGTCTTTCTGAATGATTACTGTCTGACCCACATATTTTCAGACTTCACAGAATGAAGAGGTAATTGCATTTGTTTGTTTGTTTGTTTGTTTTTAAAAATGACATTTCCTAGTGGTTGATGAAGAGTTGGTAGAATTGATGATATTAGCCTGGTTAAAGTGCAATGCTCCAGTTTTTCAGGTTGTCACAAGAGTAAAGAAGGATTTTAAAATACAGTCATACAAAACAACTTCAAACAGAGTTATACAGGTTTCCCAAAAAAATCATACTTTTATTTTGAGAGCTCAACGGCAAAATTCTGTTAGATATTTGTGGAAAAACAGATTGAGGGCTTTTGGTGAGTCTGCAAATTTGTGAAGGAAAATGAACCACTTTTTAATATAACCAGAGAAAATTTCTCTAAAAACAAAAAGCTGTTACCGATATATATCACAATATTTTTGTAAAATCTTTTACGCTCTAAATATAAATGATGGTATTTTATAAAATATAAATGTGAGTGGTAAGTAAAAAGAGTATCATTTATCATCTGTAATAACTATTACTGGGTGACAAAGATTTTCAGAAATTGTCTTTCTGAAAAGTTTAACCTTTTGAATGAAGTTCAGAATCAAGTTAAAATACAATGCTTAAAGTATTAAAATGTTCATAAAGGGAAAAAAAGGTTAGACAAAACTCTCTAAGTTTAAAGATTACAGAAATGACACAGATTAGCTAAAACCTGTCAGGGAGTGATGCTATATGAATATTTTCATGTCTGTGCATGGTCAGGGATTACTGAGAAAAGAAAACTGGAAGTTCAAGAAAGTAACTCCCAGAGAGATCTGCAGACATCTCCCCTAGAGCCCTTAATTTATATTCCAAGGAATAATAAACCTAGGGACTTTCACCTCCTCTCCCAAAAGAAAAAATGCAATAAATAGAAAATAGTTACAACATGATAGATATTAATCCAACTGTATCAATAATTACGTTAAATGTAAATAGTTTAAATATACCAATTAAAAGACAGGGACTGTCAGAGTAGATCCAAAAAAGAACCAACCACATGTTAAAAGTAAAGGAATAAAGAATGACATACCATGTTACTACTATTTTTTTTAAAAAGCTGGAATAGCTATATTAACTTCAGACAAAGTAGACTTCAGAATAATTATTAAGGACAAAGAACACCACATTATGATAAAACAGTAAATTCTCCAAGAAGACATAGCAATTCTAAATGTGCATACACCTAACAAGAAAGTGTCAAAATACATGAGGTAAAAAGTAATAGAACTGAAAGGAGAAATAGACAAATCAAGCAGGCAGAAAATCAATAAGGACATAATTGGCCTGAATAGCACCATCAGTTAACTTGACCTATTTGACATTTATGGAATACTCCATCAAACGAGAACAGAATTCACATTCTTCTCAAGCCTACATGAAACATTCACCAATAGAGACCACATTCTGGGCCATAAAATGCACTTTAAGAAATTCAAAGAATAGCAATCATATGGAGTCTGTTTTCAGACTGAAATGGAATTAAACTAGAAACCAACAACAGAAAGGTAGCTTGAAAATATCCAAATATTTGGAAATTAAACAACATACTTCTGCATAAACCATGGGTCAAAGAGAAGTCCAAAGAGAAATTTTAAAATATTTTGAACTAAATGAAAATATAATTTATCAAAATCTATGGGATGCAGTGAAAGCAGTACTTAGAGAAAAATTTATAGCACTAGGGACATGTATTGGAAAAGAGAAAGATCTAAAAAAAAATAACCTAAGCTTCCATCCTAGGAAAATAGAGAAAAAAAGAGTAATTTATACTTAAAGCAAGTATAAGAAAAGAAATAAAATTTAGAGCAGAAATCAATAATATTGAAAGAAAAAATAGAAAAGAATGAACAACACCTAAAGCTTCTTCTTTGAAAAGATCAAATTGATAAACCACTAGCTAAGCTAACAAAGAGAAGACACAAATTACCAATATCAAAAATGAAACAGGGTTCACAACTACTGATCCCACAGACATGGAATGATAATAAAGAAATGTGATAAACAACTATATGCCCAATAATCTGACAAATTATATGAAGTGGATCAATTCCCTGAAAGACACAAACCACCAAA
This sequence comes from Equus caballus, assembly GCF_041296265.1. Taxonomy (NCBI): domain Eukaryota; kingdom Metazoa; phylum Chordata; class Mammalia; order Perissodactyla; family Equidae; genus Equus; species Equus caballus. The sequence goes on along the minus strand of NC_091715.1, from coordinate 23,067,574 downwards.
ATTCACACAAGGAGAAACAGATCATCTGAATAGGTCTATTACTATTAAAGAAATTGAATGAATTTTTAATAATCTTCCAATATCAAAAGCATGATGTCCTGATGGTTTCACCAGTGAATTCTACCAAACATTTAAGGAAGAAATGCTTTCAATTCTCCAATCTGTATCAGAAAGCAGAAGCAAACAGGATACTTTCTAACTCACTCTATGAGGCCAACAGTAACTTAATTCCAAAACAGACAGACATTACAACAAAGTATACATCAATATCTCTCATAATATATATGTCAGAATCTTCGATGAACTATTAGGAAATTAAATCTAACAATGCATTAAAAGAATAATATGCCATGAACAAGTGGGATCTATTCCAGGTATCCAAAAGGGGTTCAACATTTGAAATCAATCAATGTAGTCTATTACATCAAATGGCTAAAGAAGGAAAACTATATGATCTTATTAGTTGATACAGAAAAAGCATCTGACAAAATTCAACACTCTTTCATGATAAAAACTCAGCAAATTTGAAATAGAGGGGGACTTCCTCAACGTGATAAAGAACATCTACAAAAAATCTACAGCTAACATCATACCTAATGGTAAGAAATTGGATACTTTCCTCAAAGTATCATCAAGGCTATTTTCAGAACTAAGGTTGATATCTGCAACAGGGGAAAAACAATTTATTCACTTCACTCCCTGAACTTTTCCATTTTAGGTTGTCTTTCCAAGTTTTATTTTAAACAACTCTAACACTGATTATCAAACAAAATAAAAATTAATCTAAATTTTGGGTGGATATATTAGACACGTCATATACTTATGAGACTGTAAGCCTGATGTGACTTTTTGTCTTTGTCTTTTGCCACATAACAGATACTCACAAAATGCATGAGAAAATGAAAAAAGGGAAAGATTGCAAACAATCATAATTTATCAACCAGTTTAATTCAAATTCTTCATCTAAATATATTAGATATATAAATATTTTAAGTATAATTTATTAATTTTCCTAAAACTATTCTGTTAACTGGGGAAATAACTAGTATTTTACCTATTTTCTTTTTTTGAAGATTAGCCCTGTGCTAACATCCACTGCCAATCCTCTTTTTGCTGAGGAAGACTGGTCTTGAGCTAACATCTGTGCCCATCTTCCTCTGCTTTATATGCGGGACACCTGCTACAGCATGGCTTGATAAGCAGTGCATAGGTCCACGCCTGGGATCTAAACCAGCGGAACCCCAGGCCACTGAAGCAGAGCACATGAACTTAACCACTAATACACGGGGCCAGCTCTTATTTTATCTATTTTCAGTTGTTCTTTACCTACAACATGCAATTTGTGATTTCAGGAATTATACTAGTGTAGGAATTGTAGATATTCTTAATATAATTACACATTTTGATGGTTATTAAAGAAATGCAAATTTATTCAAAATATTCAAATTCAGAAGTACATAAGGTAGAGAATGAGATCCATTCTGAATTTATCCTTCCATTCCCACGCTAACTGCAGGAAAACCGTTGTTAAATATTTGGTAGATTTTCTTCATATATTGCAAAAAGAGAATCATACTGTGATTTGTTCTGTTTTATGATAAATTCTCTGGCAAAAGGGTAAATTTTTTTAATATTCAGATATTTTACGTTTATTACAAATAATATATTCAAAAGCTCAGAGATGAAGGTCCTCAGCAAAGAGAAATCAATAATTCTATGATACTTTTTGAATATTCACTTAATTAGAAGCCCTTTTCTTCTCATAGTCTAGATAATGTGATCCACAAACTTGGAAAAATACAAGTATATACAATACTTTCAAATTACAGATTAGTGATGATAATTATTATGTACAGAAAATGATACTTTGTAAGTGATTTTAAAAGATCTGGTGAAACTTATTACATTACAGTAATAAATCAAATGTGTTTATCTCAGAGACTGAAAGAAAAATATAATGTGAGAAAAATGATCTGAAACTAAATGTAAGAAAAAACCAAACTTCAAAGAAATAATGAATGCTTCAAAGCAAATCAAAGGAGAATCTTAAGGCAATATACTATGAAAGTCCCTATTTTACTACCGGATTCCTTAGAAACAACTTTAATTCCCTAAGTTACAACACATGATTTTACTTAAATGGTAAATATTAAAAGTTTGATTTGAATGTACGCATATAACACATGCTGAAATACTTTGGAAAAAATTAGATATTTATCTATTATATATAATATATAAATGTATTTATGTTATATAATATATAATTATATATTATTTACATTATAATAAAATATATGCACAGTATACATATATAATATATATACATTATATAGTTATATAAATATATATTTATTTATTTTCTGTATTTTTTCACTATGGTCTTCCGGATTTAATGCAATAGAACAGCCCATTGGGTTTCAATCTTATATTCTGTCAGCCTTTTAGTGAATTAGGTTTAGGTGAGAAAATGTTAAGTAAAAGGAATCAGACTTGTAGAAATTGTAGAACTATAAGGATCTTTACAGAGTTCACAAATACTCTCATTTTATAAACAAGGAAACTGTGGCTAAGGGGTGGGACTTGCCAAAGAACAGAGAAATCTAAAAAGCAACCTTTTATGTAAATATTTAAATTTTCGCTCATTTCTAACATTAAGAATGTAGTAACGATGACTGTGTTGTGCCAGTTATAGAGCTATGGCCTGTTAGATTCATGGCCTCCTTCTCTACTCTACTCAGCGACACTGGGCCTGACTCTGATACTTGAAGTTCAAATACATATATATGTATACATATATACACACACATATTCTTTCATTATTTTTAAATTTCTTCATAAATGATTTAAATATAATACACAAAAACCAGAAATTTAATTTTAAAAATACATATATGTATGCATTATAGGAACATGTTATATAATATGTTACCCATAGAACAAATGCATTTTGGTAGCTCATAATACCAATGTTAAGATATTTGAGTAGGTTTTGTCTTTTCCCCTTCCAATCACATAATCCATTATACAACACATAAAGATAAATTATTTTATTTGATTAAGCCACTGTCATGTATATTTAGCAGCAGGAAGAAGAGTGCATGCTTAGGAAAGGAAGCCAGCAGAGGAATTTTCTTTATAACTTCTTAAACACCAGATGCAGAAGGAATAAAGGCTTTGAGGACCAGTGGTATGTGCCAAAGACAATCTGTTTGTATTGCAAGTTTGTGACTGAAGCTGATCTCACTACCTGGATATTTCACCTAAAGAAAGTATACCTGAGATATTTTCTTTCATTCACGAAATATATTGGAGAATTGCCAGAGGTTAAGCTATGAATAATAAAAGTGTTCTCTGCCCTCAATTTTTTTCAGTCTTGTAGGGTAGATAAAATATACACTATTGCCAATTTATAAAATATTTGTTGAAAATGATATAAAGAAGACTGGCGGCAATTGTTATTTACTAGAAAGTCTCCACATGGATGTCTCAGAACAAAAATCAGTCAAAGTGAGGGATGAACTACTATTACCTGGAGGTTTCTTGAACTTCTCTCTGTGGGAAACCCAGGGGTTGAGGATGAGGCGTGGAATTTCTGAGTTCTCTAGGAAGTGAGAAGTAGCAGAAGTCCAATAGACCACTTCCAGCAAGAAGACAGTGTCATGATGAGATAAGAATGAAAGAGAAAGGTGAGATAGTACAATCTAGACAACGAGAAAAAGACATGGACAAGGAGGCGAAGCTGGAGAGAAAATTTTTGTTGTTGACATAAATGTGGAACTTTGGGAAGATCTTAGGACTTCTGAGGAACTTTCTGCATGCCCTGATATAATCTCGCAAAAAAACAAATATACATTACACTTTAAGATCACGGGATGCAGTTTTTTTAATGTTATTTTCTACTGAGTTGGGGCCATGTGGACCCATGACTTATAACCTGACCTATATATAAATTAACCCGAAGTACTTTAGGAGTTAGATGAAGGAAATTCTTCAAAGCTAAACTCATCTTGGAAAGTTTCACAAAGGTGGCCTTGGATCTACGCATGAAGGGCTGAGTAATATTTCAGCAGGTAGGGACAGAAATTGTCACTGTATTCATGGGAATGTCTGTAAATGATAACAAAGTAAAATTTTACATGGTGTATTTACGTAAATAGATTATATTCCAAACCTTCATGAATGAAGTGATGCAAAATGTGAGACTGAAAGGTTGGTTGCCACCATCTCTTAAAGGGCCTTGAATTTCAGCCATCAGAATTTCAAATGCTGGATAAGGGGGAGCCTCACAAAAAGGTTGTTCTTTAAGAAAGAACTCTAATGGTAATATGCAAAAAGGCTAAAGAAAAGCAGAAATTAAGACAGAATGAGATTTTATAACGCAGGAAACAGCACAAGCAAAAAAGAATTAAGTGTCCAAATAGAGTGATAAAGTGAACAGAAAAGCAAAACAGAAACATTTTCATATATATAGCTTTTCAAAAATAACTGCTATCTAAATATTTAAATTAATAAGTTAATCCCATCTGAAGTGACATGATGCTTCCTAATTGAAAAAAGTAACAGTAAAACAAGGCAAAGTTAAATTTAATTTTATTAAAACTATTATTGTATTATTTATTTTCACCCAAAATTTTTAATTCTATGGAATAAAACCAGTTGATGTCTGTTAAACAGTGCCTAAAAGATGGCTGTCTGTTAGTGTTTGGACTAAGCACGGAAATCCACATTCTATTTTTCTTTTACTTCATTTGCAAGAAGCCATGACGATTTCAGACATAAACTATGTTTTGTTACACACTATAATGTCATTAGACTTTTAAAGTAATTAACTTCTACTGAAACCAGGACAATTTTCAAAGGCACCATTCAAACTTAGCAATGGTGAAAGAAATTAAAGCCCAATTTGGAAGTCAAGTCATGCTAGTGTATATCTGAGGTTAAACATACTCACACAGGTTAGGGTTGGTGCTAAGTGCAGGAGATTTAAACACACAACTACCAAATTGTCCTGTTGTTTGAACAAAAGAAAAGTTAAGGGAACGAACAATGCAATTTACAGTTTCACAGCTAAGTCTCTATTCATGCACTCAGAAACCAATTTCAATCTCATATGCCATCTAATGTTAGCATCTTAGGAGACTTTTTATTTTCTACGAATTCCAAAGTGATAGGTTCTCACAGAAGAGTTAACAGGCACTGATTTGATACAGGGATCTCTTTTCTTTTTCCTTGAAGCTTCTATAAAGAATGGGCAAATTCCTTTCTGGAATGATTGTTCAGATTTAAAAGCACTTACAAAGAGCAGAGAAACAAATTCCAATAGTTTCTAAATAAATAACGTATGAAACTCTAGGCCTAAACCACAACTTGGTCTTTAATGGTAAGAAAACTGGTAAGTATTTTTAAATAAATTAATCACAATAAATTAAATATTTGATTTTAGAGTTAATTTCTAGGAACATTATCTTTTAAAGAAACGATGCCAAATTACTGATATTTTTCTATTTGTAATAGGTAAAGCCAAAATATATTAACCCTGAGGTCTATTTTTTCTTTCCTTTAAAAAAAAGTTTATGGTTATTATGCTGGCACCCACAACTGAAAGAAATATAATATTAAACCAAAGTGTTCAAAATAAAAGGGAAAAAAGTTTTTCCCCTTACTCTCCTTTGCCCACACTTCAGAGGCAACAACTCTTTTTAAAAATCAATTACTATCCAAATCTATGATAGTTTTTTTTCTTGGTTTGAAAACACTGACAAAATCTTTAAACTGTATTAGAGGTGAGAATTTATTGTACTCCCAGAACCTACAACTTCCTCCTTCTATCCAAGCAACTACTTTAGTCATGTTATTTATTTATATTACCAACATATATACTATTCACATTCTGCTCTGTAACTTTGAGTGTAGACTAGTTTTAAATTTTTACTCCATAACAAATATCATTTGCAGTCTTATTACTATGTGTCAATGATTTTGTATAGCAAGTTGTATAAGTAAACCCAGAAAACCAGGAATATAAACCTTTATCACCAAACTGTTGGTACTTGAAGGGAAATAGAATCAGGGTCAACAGAACTTTTAATTTTTTCACGTCTCTTTATCTCTAGTTTATAACCAGTTGACACCATTTTCTTGAATCTCAGCTCATCTTCACTGGTTCCTTGAGTAAAATTAACAAAATAAAATTTTAATGGGCAGACTGGATAACAGATTGGACAAAGACAAGCAGGTGACATGATCGATAATTTTAAGAAAAGTTTCCATAACTTCAAACAAAAAAGGCAAAAGACATAAAAAATATAAGGCAAGTAAAGAGACATGGAAAATAAATGAGGTCCAGCACTTATCCAACAGTTATTTTAGAAAGAACAGAGGCAACATAGGAGAGAAAATAACTAGAAAAAGAATATTAAAAATTCTTCAGTAAAGCAAGAACTTGTAGACAAATGATTGACTTGATGGAGAATAAAAGAAAACATTATGGATAAATTAAAAACTTCAAGGGAAATTTTTTTAAATCTGGAAAATATCAAGAATATTTAAAAGAACAGAGGGAGGAAAATAAGTCTCTGTGAAGGAACATGATTCAAGATTCTGAATCTTGGACACTAGAAGACTAGGGAAGCACTGGAGAACCTTGCAAGCATCAGTGATTCTGTACCCGAACTTGAGGACCTACCCAAAGTATCAATCATTCATCAGGCCAAAATAATATTTGGACGTGGAAGGATTCACAAAGTTTAATACCTACAGACTCCTGAGATTGGTTTTTACCAGAAAATAATAACTGTAGTATTACATACAGGATTGTATGCATTAATATGAAAAATAATGTTTTACTTAGCATTTGTAGAATTATGATGTCCTTAGATGTCAGTGTAGGGGAACCGAATTTGTCACTCCAAAATTTGTCTCTTTGGCTTATTTTTAGGAACAAAAGACTCAGGAAGAAACTTTGACCATCCCCCTAACTGCCTAAAAGAATTTAAGATAGAAGGCCTGTTACAGGAAGGAGCTATCATCATAGATAATTATAGTATAACATGAACTAGGTGTGGTAGACAGGGAGGAACCTAGCAAGGTTCATTTGATCAAAGTCCTCTCCATGTCCCATTGTGTCTGCAAGGTAGGGTACACATTTGTTTGCCAAATGTTTGCTTTTGGTAATTTTGAGAATTGCCTTCCTCCCCTTTGAAGTCCCAAATCACTACCCCCAACATCTTCCTTCGTCTCTAGCTGAAGATGGTATTTAAGGTGGTGGCTTCAGTCACTTCGGCAAGTTACTCAGTTTTCCTAGGTTTCCCCCATGTATACGTTATTAAATTTGATTTTCTCCTGTTATTCTATCTCACGTCAACTTAATTCTTAGCCCAGCCAGAAGAACCTAGAAGGGTAAAGGAACAGGTCTTCTTCCCCTACATCAGTATTATACATTCTTATAGCAGTAAAAGATAATTTTGCTAAAACACTGAATATTCCCAAAAAAGCAGTTTATTTAGAGTTTACCAACACAAAATCTGAAGCCAGACTACTGGATTCAAATAGCACCACTTATGAGTGGTATGACATTAGGTAAGTTTCTGTTTGCCTCAGTTTTAACAGCTATAAAAGGGTCCTGGCATGTACTACGTGGTATGTAAGGTTGTTTGCCAGACTGATTATCATCATCATTATTTTTAGGCTCTGACAGGTGTGAGGCATTTTATAATAAAATTGTTAAAATGGGGAGAAAATTTTTAAATGAGTAAAAAATGGAATTTTTGTATCATTTTAGGTTTAAAATATATTTTTGTGTGTCAATAAAAAGATTCAAACAAAATATCCATTATTATGAACTTACACAGTTTGGGGAGTGTATTTGGTTATAAGGTTCATACTACTCTCCTCCCGACAAACTAATTTTCTTTTGATACCATGTAAGCCAAGCCTCCTACTCCATCTCCAATATTAGATGCCCAAAAGATGATGAGTGGATAAATGGATAAACCCTAGCAGCTGTCTTTAGCAAACTTATTTGCATGCTTATTGGCACTGTAACAACTAATTATTTGTACTGAGAAAGAGACCTGGCATATTTATTATGTGATATATAAAAGTCAATATCTTGGCAATAAGTTTGTATTTGTCCACTCTTTCCCCTAAAAGACTGTTGGTGTCCATTCATAAGAGAGAAAGAGCAAGAGTGGACAGACATAGACATTAGATAGATGAAGTAAAATCGGTTGTTTAAATGGTTCTAAATTAAAAATCCCAATCTTGTCTCAACTGATCAGATATACAACTCCAAAGAGAAGGCAAACTGAGATAACCAATATTTAGAACTAACAACAGAGGTCGGGGGAAATACCCATTTCACTAAAATCTCTTAATTCTTAGATCATGTAAAAGTACAACAAAATTTTACACTTGGATTCTATTAATTAAGCTTCTTTCAGAAATGCCTTATACAACCATAATTGAGTATGAGTCTCATAGATTTTATCAAGGATTAGTATCATAAGTGGTCATTACCATAGGCAGAATAATATACCCCCCTAAAAAGAAGATGGGTCCAGGTCCTCATCCCTGAAACCTGTGAATATGTTAGTTTACATGACAAAGGAGAATTAAGGTAACAGATGGAATTAAGACTGCCAATTAGGTGAACTTAAAATGAAAAGATTATCCTGGATTATGAAGGTGGGCCCAATGTAACCCAAGGGTCCACAAAAGGAGAAGAGAGAGGCAGAAGAGAACCAATAAAGATGGCAGAGTGATAAGGACTAGGCTGATGTTGTAGGCTTTGAAGATGGAGGAAGGGGACTACAAGCCAAGGAATGCAGGGAGGTTCTAGAAACCGTAAAAGACAAAGAAATAGATTCCCCCCTAGAGCCTGCAGAAAGAAAAAAAGCCGTTGATACCTTGATTTCAGCCCTGTAAGACCCATTTTGGACTCTGGATCTCCAGCACTGTAAGATGATAAACTTGTGCTGTTTTAGGCCACAAAGTATGTGTCATTTAGTCATAGAAGCAGTAGGAAACTAATATGGATTTTGGTAACCGAAAGCAGAGTGCTGATGTAATAAGTATCTAAAAATTTGGAAATTAGGCAGTGGACACAGTCTAGAAGAATTTTATGGACCATGATAGAAAAAAGTGTCTATCTTTTGATGCTTTCTAAACATTGTCAATTAGGCCATCCTATTTTTCTTATTAGTGACAAATAGAAATGGCAAGCAATAGGATATATTGGAGTATATGAGGAATTTGCTGCAAACCTAATTCGGCCTGACTTTGTTTTTCCAAAAGGGCCAGACATGGCCATTGAGCATGCACTGTATATCTGCTTTAAACATTTACTATGGCAAGAATAAGTGGCCTTAAGATAAAGGTGCAACTTCCCCCCAACATTGGCATTTCCTTAAGGATAAGCATCTTTCCTTAGGCTAGGAACTGATTGCTGTGCTCACCTGTGACCACCCAGCTCACCTGTGACCACCCAGCTTGAAACAACAGACCTGCCACCCTGCTGTGTTCACTGAGACAGCACACCTACCTGCTGTGTCCATCAATCTCTGTGCCGACAGAGCAGTCTTGCGACTATTGTAAAAGGGACATTTCAATCATATGTGAAACATCCTCTTTGGGGGTATATAACCACTCTGTACACCCCACTTCTTTGGTGCCCTTTCTTCCTTCAGGAAGAAAGGCCCTGGGCCATGGTCCTCAGATTTTAGCTCAGAATAAACTCACCCAAATTTTCATTTATAGATTGGTTATGGATTATTTTCATTGACATTAGTCATTCTAAATAACTAAAATAACTTTAAAGTTAAGAAAACTCTTTTCTCTCTCCTAACAAACTAGTACGTTTTTTATCTTTACATATTAAGAGCTGCTTAACTGATAGTTTCCCTTTTTACCAGGTTTGCCAAAAAGCTCATAGTTAAATTTTTATTCAGCTAGAGTAACCATCTTTAGCCTTGCTTTTGTAGAAAAACCATGTTCTCTTTCCATTAGATGGCTCTTGTTTTAAACTTAATTTAATAGCCCTATTATACTTGGTCATTTATATGTAAATCACACAAAATCTTTTCTGGAAGTTGGAAGGCAGGAAAACTAACATAGATTCAGCACCTACACTCTGTTCCAGAAACAAAGTGATTAAAATATCTCTGCAGAACAGCTATTATTCTCAGTCTATAAGAGAGAAAGCCTCTGCAAGGGCTCAGTACCTTACCAGTGATTGCCCACTCCAAGGTCTTTGCACCAGGACTGTCTGTGTTCCAATAAGGGCCCCTATTGATGTCATACCAACCACCCAGTGTTGTTAAAGATAAAATGCAGAGGTTAGCTGGTAATCAAGGAAAACTCTATTTCCCCCTCTCAGCCCAGAATTACTCATTAACAGTCATTTGAAGATTTTCTCACTCTTACTAATTACCATTTAGAAATTCTCAAATTTAAAGGTAAAAGATTCCCAGACATCTCTGAAATTAGAGGAGTATTCAGTCTCTGGCCAGCCTACAACCCTCTTCTCTGAGAGCTAACACCCACACAATGAGCCCTCGACTATCCAGACCCCAGCCACAGCTGATGGAGCTGAACACCTGGCTCCATTGTAGGTAACCAGATGATCTCTGCTGGGAATTAAAAACTCAGGCTTAGTGATGCTACTGAGCAATCCTCAATTTATGGCTTGACCGAATGGAATGTGATCTTGGAAGCAGCAGAGAAGTTATAGTCTCCTACATATTGAGAACAATAAAGAAAGCCAGTCCTCAGGGGAGATCAAAGCAGATACACAGTAAGAATGCATTTGCAATTACTTGTTCAGTAGTTCTTTATCTCCTCGCTATTCAATGTACAGTCCCAGGATCACCACCAGCAACATCACCTGGAAGCTTTGTAGAAAAGCAGACCTTCAGGTCCCACTACTGAAGCAGAATCTACATTTTAAAATAACCCCAGGTGATTCTTTTTGACATCTGAAAAATAGTCATCGAGGTGGGAAAACTGAACATCCATATGTAGAAGAATGAAGTCGGACCCCTTTCTCACACCACACACAAAACTTACCTCAACATGAATCACAGACCTAAATGTAAGAACTAAAACTATAAAACTCAGGGCTGGCCCAGTGGCACAGTGGTTAAGGGCGCACATTCCACTTCCGTGGCACCACTTGGCAAGCCATGCTGTGGTACGCGTCCCACATATAAAGTAGAGGAAGATGGGCATGCATGTTAGCTCAGGGCTAATCTTCCTCAAAAAAAAAAAAACCTATAAAACTCTTAGAAAGAAAATATAGGAGAAAACTTTTGTGACCTTAGGTTAGGCAGTCTTCTTAGCTATGAACTAAAGGCACATGCAACAAAAAATACATACACTGGACTTCAACAAAATTAAAAATTCTTGTACTTCAAAGACCACCACCTAGATAGTGAAAAGACAACCCAGAGAATGAGAAAATATTTTCAAATCATATATTTAAAGGACTTGTATCCAGAATATATAAGGAACTCTTACAATTCAACAAGAACACAAACAACCCAACTTAAAAATGGCCAAAGCATATGAATAGACACTTCTCCAGAGAAGATATACAAATAGCCAATAAGTACATGAAGGGTTTTTCAACATTGTCACTAGAGAAAGGTAAATTACCACCATAATGACATGACATTTCATATCCACTAGGATGGTTATAATCAAAAACACCAATAACAAGTGTTGGCAAGGACCTGGAGAAACTGGCACACACATATACTGCCAGTGAGAATGAAAAACACTGCAGCTGCTTTGGAAAAGTCTGGCAGTTCCTCAAAAGGTTAAACATAATGTCATTATATGAACCAGTATTCTACTCCTAGGTGCACACCCAAGAGAAATGAAAACATATCTCCCTATAAAAACATGCACATGAATGTTCTTAACAGTGTTATTCAGAGAAGTCAAAACAAAAAACTGGAAACAACCCACAAGTCCATTAACTGATGACAAGATAAATAACTTGTGCTGTATCCATACAATGAAATATTATTCTGCAATAAAAAGGAATGAAGTCCTTTGGATATATTATGCTAAGTGAAAGAAGCCAATAACAAAAGAGCACATACGGTTCCATTTATATGAAATATTCAGAGTAGGCAAACCCATAGTGACAGAAAGCAGATTAGTGGTTGTCAGGGATGGAGGGGACGGGAGGGGAGATAGAGAGTGACTGCTAATAAGTACAGTGTTTCTCTTCAGGGTAAAAAAAAGGTTCTATAATTGTGGTGAGGTTGCACAACTCTGTGAATATACTAAAAATCACTGAATTGTAGACTTTAAATGGGTGAGTTGTAAAGCACATGAATTACATGTTATATTTTTTAAAGAATCAAATCTTTCTTGTGCAAGGATGTAGTTCCAGTGCCTGGCCCAGACACATGGTTCTTAATAAACACTTGTTGAATAAACAAACACAGGAACGAATGAACAAATGAAATCAAGAGATCAAGTAGCCCCTGAGACTAAACTGAGGGTTCTTCCGTAGTTCCTGACCGCATTCCTATTCCACCTTGTCTACTTCTTTGTAAATCCTGCCTATGTTTGCTAAATTTGGATTCCATAGGATAACCCAATAATCTATCATAATGGTGAATGTTCGTTAAGCATTTTTGAATTGGTTATTCATACATGCCATCTAAATCTATTTAACCTAGACAGTACAACACCCTTAATGAATATTGTTTGCAGAGAAGTGATTCTGTATTTCATGGAGTGCTGTCAACTAGGAATACAAACACCTTAACTTGTTTTCAGATATTATCAATTACAAATGAAATATTGTCATTTATTCATAAAAGAGCTACCACAGCGCTTTCCATGAGGTTACAATGACTATTTGTTGCTTGATTGATGGATTAGAGTTTGTGGATTTACACTGATAGGAGCAATTTTCACTTGAACTAATATCTCCTAGGAGGGACTTCATTATAAAATAACTAAAATGGACATGTATAAAGTACCCAATGGCTTAGCAATTATTTAGTAATGGTACAATAACATGTTTTGACACTAACTACACTGTCAAAGGAAAGTGTTGCTCAGAATTGTTACGCTAACTGGAAAACTTATCTGATTTATCAAGGCCATAATATAGTAAGTTAAAAAAGCAAGTTTTCAGGGTCTGGCCCAGTGGTGTAGTGGTTAAGTTTACACACTCTGCTTTGGCAGCCTGAGGTTTGAGGGTTTGGATCCTGGGCGCAGACCTACACAGCACTTATCAAGCCATGCTGTGGCAGGTGTCCCACATATAAAGTAGAGACAGATGGACACAAATGTTAGCTCAGGGCCAGTCTTCCTCAGCAAAAAGAAGAGGATTGGCAGTAGTAAGCTCAGGGTTAATCTTCCTCAAAAAAAAGTTTTCAGCAGAAAAAAGTCCGTCCTATATTACAGGACCTCAAATCAATAATAGAAAATTATTCTCTATAATTTTCTTTGGTGCTTTGAGTATTAGAGAAATTTAAATATAATGAATCACTTTCCAAAAATAAATTTAAGATATTAAGTAAAATAAATTGTTCTACATTGAAAATTGCCTATTTATCTCTTGAAACTCAATTGCAATTAATATTGACTGAAAAAATATACAGTTATAGATATTTCATTTAGGAACAAAGTGGTAATAAACAACTCTGAAATCAAACACACTATTTAACAATGCATGACCAGAGACAAAACATATCCAAAAATTGCCTGAGCCTTTCAAGTCATATGCAATTCCAGACTGTGGACAAGTGCTCACACAACAAAGAACTTAAATATGGTAAGTGGCAGAGACATTTAAGCTAAGGTGTTTGTTCCAAACTGAATGAGGATTTCATGGCCTTTAAAGATATTCTTTTATCTTCACTACCTCATCACTTACCATTAAAGCTTAACAATTGAACAAAGCAAACAAAAAAGGCAAGTTCTCTTCAAGCAACTATCAGAGTTTATAGGGATTAGGAGGAAAAAACCCACCCACAACTAATTCCAAGTACTATGTCATTGGAATTGGATTTCTAATATAATCTGTCCTATTTAGGAAAATATAGAGGATTTATAGCAGCGAGAAAAGAGCATAATAGATGCTGATAAAGGCTTCTTTCAGTGAGGAAGTATCTAGCCTAAGAAAAAAAGGAGTCAGACGTCACTAGATATTGTAAATTCCCTGTAGGAAAGCTTCCTTACAATGCCTCCTTCAGAAAGGTGAACAAAGAGGGTGACTCTATTAGGAAAGGCAGGAGAAACTGAAGGCAAGTATGAAAAACCCCTAAAGAAGTTATTACAAGTTTTCTGAGATGGTTTCTCCCTTAGGCAATCTGCTTAATAACTTGAAAGATGTTGGGGAGAGGAAATGAGTGAAAAAAGATATCTTTAGGAACAGAAAAAAAGATAAGTGCTTCATTCCAAATAGTGCCAACTAGCTAATTTCTGGCCTGGCCTTTCAAATTCAGATGGAAATGTTTCACTTGCAAATATAACAGTTTCTTCATGTAGATAGTGATACTGTGCCGAAAATCCCCAAATTTTTGGAAATAATATCTTATATTATTATTAAAAACTCTGTTCTCGCTCTCACCAAATCATTTATTCACATCAAGCTTATAGATGTGGAATCTTCAACATACATTCTCTTTTGAATATAGCTTTGTCTTACCATCTGAGAAATATTAGGAATTGCAATAAGTTCTTTTTGCAAATGCAAAGTCAAATGTATGCTCTAATAGCTACAGGCAAGAAAAAATAATTAAATTCTAATAAAATAATTAGTATAGTACTAATAATATAGTAAAATAATATAGTATACCACGTTATTTAACTCAGAAAACACCAGAATAGGAAAATTCAGACATTCTTTTTCTGTATAATCAAAAATACTGAAGTTAATAGAAATAATTTACTTTTTTTAACCCAAGAGTCTTAATGTAAATATACTACAAAAAAGGCACTCTGCAACAGAGATTTTGCTACTTATAAGACTGCATTTGTCAAAAGGTAAATAAAATGGAGATTGTGTTGGAAATAGGTAATAAAAGAGCTGTGTTTGTTAACTATTATTGTCAGTTCTGGTTTCCTTTCCATGACAGCATAAGCATTACCACATAAAACTCATGTCTGAAAAAAAGGAAAACCAAGTTCTAGTTAGATTGTAATACAACAGAAGTATCTAAAGTTATATTAGCATGAAAACATCAGTAAGTGTTTCAAAGAAAACTGAGAAAATTTCCCAGTAACAGATGACTTAGACTGTTTAAAAACATTTTACATAATGGATTACATACATGAATGTCCATGACTCGGATCTGCGACATCTCCAAAACGCCTATCCACAACCCCCACATTGTTTCTCCCCTTTGTGATGGAACACAGTGGAAAGAGTACTTCTCACTGTGTTATTCTCACTTTGGCAATTCAGTGTGCATTGTTTTACATGTCTTATGACCATACATGGCATGCCAATCAGAGTTAATTAGTAGCAGGTACTCTTCTCACACATTTCATTTCTCTACCTATTAAGGCTAAGGTGAACTAAGGGCTGAATGGCCAGAAACTTTTTCTGGGCTGAGGTGCTGACTAGCTAACTGATTAGCTTTTGTGAGATATCATTATGATTAACTTGTTTTTATGTTTTTCACCAGTGTGTAGCCAATTAAGATGATACAACTCATTAGACAGGGTCCTTTGGCACATCAAACCAAGTCATTTCATTATGATTAAGACTAGAACCTCACTAGCAATCCCCACCCTATTATGAAAGTCCTCTGCCTCACATCACTTATCACTACTGATACTCTTAGCTTCCCTACTAAATATATTACCTCCAAATTAAGTAGAATTGAGACAAAGAGCATCTTAGTACTGAATCAGCACTGTATTTACTTATTTTTAAATTACTGATGCAAAGGTAATAGGAAAGCTGACTTATGCTCATATTAAATATGAATATTTCTTTATTCCTTGCTAACTGATTCAGAGTAAACTTATTTTAATAGTCCTGAAAGTAATCATAATAACCAGAATATTGTCCAAATTGGGTTTCTCACCACATTCTTTCAATTTCCTAGATAGGTGATCACTTAATAATAAATGTAGCTAAAAAAATGGAATATCATACATCACTGATAATAAACTGGAGCTACACATGTCAACTTGAATGAATTTCACAAGTACAAAGAGCCAAACAAAAGTATGTTGTAGAATACATATTTTATCATATCTTTTATACATTGTACAAAACTGCAAAACAACACTACATATTGTTTAGGGGAACACACCTATATTTTTAAAACATAATAAAAAATGCATGGAATGATGAACACCAATTTCAAGATGGTAGGTTTTTGTTTTTTGTTTTTAGGAAGATTAGCCCTGAGCTAACACCTGCTGCCAATCCTCCTCTTTATGCTGAGGAAGACTGGCCCTGAGCTAACATCCGTGCCCATCTTCCTCTGCTTTATATGTGGGATGCCTACCACAGCATGGCTTGCCAAGTGGTGCCATGTCCGCATCTGGTATCCTAACGGGCAAACCCCGGGCCACTGAAGTGGAATGTGTGCACTTAACCGCTGTGCCACTGGGCTGGCCACGGTAGCTATCTTTAGGGGAGAGGCGAGATGATCAGAGAAGGGATTTGGAGGAAGGAATCTAACTGCTGTGACAATGTTTTATTACTTCAGCTGGGTGATGACTACATGTGTGCTTAAGTATGCTCTAAATATTGCATAACAATTTTTTTTAAAACCTATTAAGTGTTTTGAAGTATAATCCTTCAAATTAAACATGCTAATCATTATAAATCAACCCATGCTACTCCTCATTGATAAAACTCCTTTTCATTAATGTTATATAAACACTTGTAAACTAAGTAAAATGGCAAAAATTTAAAACCTTGCGTAAAATTTGACAGAACTGTGAAAGATCACTAGAATTCTTTTTCTAACTCGGTATATTTTAAAGAGATTTTCCAAGACACACTCTTACCAAAGTGACATTGCTCCAATGATAGTTTTCTATCCCAGTCATACTTTGGAGAGATTTTCTACATGATTTCTAACTTGAGTTGTGCTCTGCAGGCCAATCTTCTATTAATTACACAAAAATAAGATTTTTTCAAAAAACCCATATACTTTTATGTAAAAAGCCTTTTTTTTTAAAGATTGGCACCTGAGCTAACATCTGTGGCCAATCTTCTTTTTATCTTCTTCTTCTCCCCAAAGCCCCCCAGTTCATAGTTGTATATTCTAGTTGTAAGTCCTTCCGGTTGTGCTATGTGGGACGCCGCCTCAGCATGGCTTGATGAGTGGTGCCATGTTCGTGCCCAGGGTCCGAACTAGGAAAACCCTGGGCCACCGAAGCAGAGCACGTGAACTTAACCACTTGGCCACAGGGCCAGGCCCTAAAAAGATTTTAATGTAAAAAAAAGTCTCAAACGAAGTGCTGCTTTACAGAGTGATACACCACTAAAGTTTTGAAAACTCTGATCTAAAGGAAGAGAAGCAAGGTGAAAAGGGAGAAGATAATAAAATTCAGAAATATTCTAGTTCTAGAAAAGTTTAGAAACAGTTGGATCATTACTCAAGTGTTAGAAACAAAATCTATGGTTTAAAGCGTATGAAGGAATTGGAGAAGTCATAAAGTGGGAAATTAAATTTTATATGGAGCCTATTTCTCACTTATTTTTGTTCCTACATAACTGAAAATGTTGAATAGCAATTTTTTAAAACATTCTACAGGAAAGGCAGATTTCTGAAAGTGATTTTTATCTATTATATCTGAATCTATAGATACATCCATATGTAACTTCCTGAAACACATGTATTTCATGTTATTATCACATTGTTGAAGCAGGATTCACCAGACCTGCATTTACCCTTTTTATATGAAATGAGAAAAAATCTTATACTTAATACCTACTTTATAGTAGGAACATTTGCTCTCAAGAGTAATGTAAAGACAACATGTGTATTGAAAGCTATGAATTAGGTAATTTCAACAGATTAGCAGATCATAAAGAATAAGGTGTTCATGTTTCTTATTTTATTAACCAAACAATGTTAAAATTAAAAAACAAATATGTAAGTCTTAACCTTTTAAAATTAGGAAATTGATTTTCTTTTATCTTCAGCTCAACAGTAAGCATATCAAATTTTATAGTAAAATGGCTAGAAGGGCCAAATAAATAATTGAAATGAGTTGAATAGGCAACATGTAATATGGGGTGATGGGACTAGGGTAAGGCAGAAAACCTTTCTTTCATCCTCTTTGGGACAATAAGGAAAAATTGTGAAAGTCCTTGAAATGGGCAAAAATGTGTATTGGGTATGCCGGCTAGTGCACTCTTTTGGGTTACATCTGCCTTTCATTATCTTTGAGTTATTTTGAATCTCTGTAAGTTGTAGAAAACTGAGTTTAATGCAAATGATCCTTGTCCATAGAAATGTAAATGAACAGTGCCTCCTGGAGATGCAACTGGTTACTGCCCTGTGCATAATGAGCAGTTTTGTATCTAGTTGTAAATTCATTTCCCAATTCCAAATTGGCTTTATCTGGAATTTTTTTTGTTGTTTTGATTTTGTTTTTAACCAGCTGTAACATCTTACTGGTTTCCTCATTAATTTGTGAGCTAAATAAAATCTTTTACCCATGTTCTTTTTACATCCATGAGAGTAATGATTTTACCCTTTTTAAAAACTATTTTTAATGAAATCTATATACCAATTGGCAGACAAATCACAGTAGGAAACTCCACACAAGAATTTTGGGGAAGTTTATTAAAATGTTACAGGTGTGAAATATCTATACTTTACCAAATAATAAATTCTATCTTGTGTCCTTTATCTGCCATTTAGCTGAGATTTGAATGATAAAATAATAATGTATGTTTTACAATCAGTCATAAAAAGCTAGATTAAACAATGCATGTTTATTTAGTAAGCAATGCCAGAATTTCAAAGCACGTTTATAAAAGGAGAAGACTGTTCAAAATAACTTTAAAAATACTTTCTAATAGAGATATTCTGGGATTCTATGATACTGTTCCTTGCATGGCTTATGAAATAAAAGAAGATAGACAATCTGTGCCCTTCCCTTTCCAGAATAAGATTTTCAAGGTTAATCATCTTCATTACTTCAATAAGCAATAAACTGAGCTTTGCTTCAACAACAGGTTATTTAGGTAGTATTTTCCAGAAGCCATAACTCAACACTTTTCAGATGTAAAGGTTCTAAAGTACTATACCTTAGTATTAATCAAATCCCTAGTTGTAGGATGATTTAAATAATTGAAAATATTTTTAGAAAACTTTGTTGGTTGATCTTATGTATTTTTCTCTATTATTATTTTCTGGGATGACCAATACTCTACTTCTAGATGACATGTTCTGACTCAATTAGTTAATTATTCATATTTTCAGTTTACTCATCAAATTTCAATTCAAGCATCCCCCAATATTGCAGTTCCTGAATCATACAGATCACTAGCAATGAAGCACAACATATCTTGATTTTATATAAGAAAAGCTCTAAGACAGAAAAAAGTTTTAAGAATTATCATTTGAAATCCATTTGGTTTCCAAGGTCTGCTATTCATTTTCATTTAATTTAATTAGGCATAAACAAGGAAATACGGTTGTAATATTTTGCTTTAAATGATCAAAAGCTTTGGATTAGAATTCTAGAAGAAATTTTTATTTACTAAAATATTCTTAAAGTCATTATTTTTAAAGGGTGCCTTCAAAAGGTCTCCTTTTTAATTTATTAAACTCACATGTAAGTAGTCCAAAAGAATGTAATATAATTAGAAAGTTTCTACTAGACGAACATAGTGAAAACTCTTTGAAGTCAAGTTTGTTTCTTCTGCCATTAGCAATATCTCCAAGTCTCATTCTTCAGATCTACTCTGTCCATTATGTGGCCACACGTGGCTATTTAAATTTAAATTAAATCAATCCAGTTTCTCAACAGCAAAAGCTACATGTCAAGTGCTTTATAACTAAACACAGTGATTATTCTACTGGTGGGTACAGATAGAAAGTACTTCCATCATTGTAAAAAGTTCTATTGAACTAGTTTAGTGAATTTTTCAATTTAATTATTGTACACTTCAACTCCAGAATTTCTATTTGGTTCATTTTCTATAGTTTCTGTTTCTTAGTTGATATTCTCATTTTGTTTATGCACCATTTTCTTGATTTCATTTAGTGTTGTTTTCTCTTTCAGCAAAGTGAGCATCTGTAAGGCGATTATTTTGAATTCTTTATTAGGTAATTCATAAATCTCTGTTTCTTTAGGGTCAGTTCTTAGAGATTAATTTTGTTCCTTTGATCAGGCCATGAGTCCCTGGTTTTTTGTATGCCTTGTGATCTTTTTTGGGGGGAGGAAGATTGGCCCTGAGTTAACATCCGTGCCAATCTTCCTCCATTTTGTATGTGGGATGCCACCACAGCATGGCTTGATGAGCAGTGTGTAGGTCCCCACCCATTACCCAAACCCACAAACCCCAGGCCGCCAAAGTGGAGCACGTGAACTTAACCACTATGCCACCGGGCTGGCCTCTGCCTTGTGATTTTTCATTGAGATTTGGGCATTTGAAAAAACAGCTACCTCTCCCGGTCTTTATGGACTGCCTTCAGACAGGGGACGACTTTAAGCAACCAGCCTGATGGAGAATCTGGGGACCTCTCAAACCTTTTTTGAGAATGTATCCT
Organism: Equus caballus; assembly: GCF_041296265.1. Taxonomy (NCBI): domain Eukaryota; kingdom Metazoa; phylum Chordata; class Mammalia; order Perissodactyla; family Equidae; genus Equus; species Equus caballus. Next base: position 23,046,851 of record NC_091715.1, on the reverse strand, counting down.
CTGTGGGCTTCTGTGTTAAGTTTAATTTTCCAGTTAAAGAGGCTTTCCCATTTTTACTCAGGAGCTTGTAGTCTCTTACTCCTCCTGGTGTCTTTCTGCAGTACTGCAGTCTCTTGGTTGCTGTAACAAACCATGGTGCTCATCTTTCTTCTCAACAGCCCACAACCTGGAGTCCAAATTGCTGTTTCCATAAGCACTCCAAGACAGGAGAGACAGAAACCAGTTCTTCAGGCAGCCTGCCAAGAAGCCAGAACAATGAGTGCACGTTCTACTCTTCTTTTTCTTTACTGAGAGAGAAGCCAGGAGTTGACAGTTTTCTCCCTATCATGCCACACTGTCAGAGAAAGGAAGGACCTAAGGGATAAAAAATGTTGCCAATTTTCTTACCCATTTAGATGCAGCTCTTCCTGACTTTGTGCTTACTTGGGATGCTGCAACCTCTTACCAAGTTCTCAGAAAGGCAATTTTGTCCATATAGTGTCGTTAAGTCAGTGTCTCTGTAGAGAAACAATGGCCGGGGGCTTCCTATTTCATCATCTTCCTGCATGTTCAATAATTTTAAACATTAAGTAGAAGTAATGCTTGCTATTCAATCACTAAACCTCATACATTTAGAAAAAATACATCCATGGAGAATAAACAATGTACACTTGTTATATACTTAATGCTGATAATTCAGAGAAAATATAGCCTGTTTTTATTAAACAAAACTACTCTAAACTACTGCTATATGCCAAAGACTTAACTAAATTATGTGAACTTAAAATCTTAAAATATTTCAAGTTGGTTTCTGTAAACATACTTTTTTTGGTACATTGAAAGTATTCAAATTTCGATTTCTTTAATTTCTGAGAATTTTAGAAATGTTCTATTTATACAGCTACTTGTTTATCTCTAATCCAATCAAAATAGAGCTCCTTTAAGTAATCTTATATTCTAATTTGGGAATGACATCCAGAGGTAAGAAATTATTACATACTCAAACGATAAGAGGTAAAGGTCTTTCAGAATTACAGACACATAAACAGTCACACAGACAAAGTTTATAACTTCAACTCTAAAATTTCAGCCATTGGTCAAGCATAAATAGAAATATAAAACTCCCCAATCTAGATATCCACTTTTGGGTCAGCATGAAATTCAAAATTGACTTGAGCTCAAATTAGACAAATAAGACAAACAAAAAAGCGTAACAAACCAGATTCTCTGTCATCTTGCACCCAACACAGATAGGATCTTTATAAACCATTAATGCATTTACAGAGCTCATCAAATGATAAGACTTTGAAGTCAAATTACCAAACAGTGTTGTCAGTGATGAGGAATAACTTCACTAAATGGTCAGATCATAAAATAAAATTCCAAACCTCTCCTGCCAGCGATGGGAAATAACTTACGGGCCAAAAGTAAACCAAAACACAAAATTAGTAGAGCAGGTAATAAGAACAAGGAAAACAGAGTCAACAAATCTCTGCTGCCACTAATAGAGATTCACCTTTGGGAGCCAAAAAAACCAAACAGCCTGGCTTTAAATTACTCATGAGGTGCCCTTCTCTGATGAGGAAGTTTACCTGGCTCTAGTATCCATTAAGCATCTTGTTGGAAGACCTCCAAAACTCTTAAAAGATAATTTTCAGGGACCGGCCCCATGGCTGAGTGGTTAAGTTCGTGCACTCTGCTTCGGGGGCCCAGGGTTTCACCAGTTCGGATCCTGGGCGCGGACATGGCACCACTCAACAGGCCATGCTGAGGTGGCATCCTGCATGCCACATCTAGAAGGACCCACAACTAAAAATACACAACGATGTACTGGGAGGCTTTGGGAGCAAAAGGAAAAATAAAATCTTTTAAAAAAAAAGATAATTTTCAGAAGTGGATAATATAGTGACTAATACAGACGTGAAAATGAAAATGAACACATACTAAAAATTTTATTTTTACTCATTAAATGAGGAAACCAGACAGGTGTTACAATTGGTTCAAAGGAAAAACCAAAAAGCACAAATTTGTATGGAGTAAATGAATTGAATTGCAAATAGAGGCAAAACTGGTTTATCTCCCATTGGGAGGGAAGTCAATGAAAACTCTGGAACAAGACAGAATTTACTTAGAGTTATACAATAGCTCAAAGGCAATGAAAGGCCAGAAGCATATGCTATTTGTGACAATTCATACTCTCCCATGGAAACACACATTCCCCCCCAAATTTATTTGCAAACAAAATAAAGTAGGAAAAACCTATGATACAAAAATTATAGCTTATAAGGGAAGCAACATAAGAGTCACTGAATAGTGAGCGAGGCTAAGATTAATTCTCCCCCCTGGAGCTGGTATTCAATTTAGAGATTATTTGATATGTTGCATTTGTTTTCTTTCAGATTTTGAAAGCACTGAAGCAAATGGAAGTATTCTTCTTTTTCTAGGTAGCTACTTCTCAGTTCAGTATGAGAAAATTTTCAACAATTAGGGCTATTCAAAAATGGCATGTCTGCCCCTGGAGTGAGATTACCAACACTAAAAATATTCAAACAGTACTCTAAGAATGACTAGTTACTAAGGATCTCTTACAAGGGAATTCCTGCACTGTGTCGGAGGTTGGATTCCATGAACTTTAACTTCTCTCCCAATTCTAAACCCTATGGTTGGAGGCTAGCTAGATGTTCTAACATCACATATCACTCTCCTTAAAAACAATTTAGCTTAAAGTCCTAGTCACATTTTAATTTTCACTTCATTTTTAATTCAACCAGTTTAAAACCATATATCGACAAAAAATACAATCTATAGGTTCTGGATACAATGTGCTCATTCGTATATGAATTGAATAATTTTAAATCCCACTATAAATGTCTGTTAGCAGACTGCAGAGAGAACTTTCTCAGCATGATTGCACAGCATGGTCCAAAGGAAAAGAACAGAGCCTGCCATAATGTTTAAAATCAAGAGAATCAGAGTTCACTTGAGAGGTGAATTCCTCCACAGCCAAGCTTTTGTAAAGATTTTAGCCGTAGGATCCTGTTCATTCCTGTCTCCCTCTAACTCAGTCTCTGTATTTCAGAACACAAAATACTTATTTAAGTTTCTATAGAGCATTTTTCATTGCCTCAATATTATATCCAATACTTATTAAAGACTGAGTGATTTTTTTCTTGAATATGCACTCCACAGCCTACAAGTTTGTATGGACATCCAAGTTTGAATTCCAGACCAAACACTGAATTCCTGTGACATATGGGGTCTCTCTAAGCCTCCATTTCCACACGTAAAACATGGATAATAATTCAAACCACAAAAGGTTGAGGTGAGCAAATCGAGGGCCAGGCCATCACTAAATGATACCTGTTAGTGTCTGAGAATCAGCTAGTTTCTATTGCTTTACATTGACAATGTGGAACTTTACCGGAGCCCTGCAATCTGGAAAACAGCTATGGGTAAAGAAACCCCCTGACCCCTCTGGGTTACAAAAATTTACTGCCTTCCCCATATGACTTAGATAAGACTCACAGGTGTCCCACCTTATTTACCTATGACAAGGCCAGACACAGACCCTCCAAATTCCCATTCTTTGCCTCACAAAAGATTAAACTGTTTGTACCCACTGATCAAACTGGATAAAACACCTACTACTTTGGCTTGACCAACTTAACTAAAGTGTGTCTCCTTCTCTCAGGCCTCTGAACTTTGACACATCCTCAGCCTTAGCCAGCATACAAGCTCTCCTTAAGAGTCTCTCCAGAACACTGACTGACATTAGGAAAAAACATTCCCTAATCAACTGTATGATCACACTATCATGCCACCCTTTCATTCCGCTTCCCCCCTCCTGTTTTTTTTATCCTTGTTCACTCCTCCCTATCAAACAAAAGTCCTTTTCTGCCTCCCCATGGAAATGCTTATAGACCTCTTGGTTGGAGCATTCTCCCTACTGCAGCAGTCCCTAACGCAATAATCTTTTTGAATAAAGTTTCTCCTTACCTATGTCCAGATTTGTTTGTATTTAACAATATCAGCATCATGTGACCTAATTACTCTTTACTTCTATTAAATGTTCCTCTATATAAATTGAAGAATGTCTTAAAGCAAACAGAGATGGATAAGTGTAAGATTCATTTGACAGTCTTTCATAGCATTTGTATTTTATCTACTACACTGAACTATGGACAACAGAATGATTAGTCTTACTCTCAAAATGACATGCCTGTAACCGGTAGCCCTGAAAAGGATGAAATAAATGTCCTTTTAAGAAAGAAGGAAGAAATTTATTACCACATGGATTCCTATAGTTAGTTAGTGGCTTCATAACTGGAGTTTCCCACTGCTCTCTCTCTAGGAATCATTTTAACCCTAGTTTCCAAACTCAAAATGTGATTTTTCATTGCAGTGTTTTAAAGAAAGAGATCAGAGTAGGCAAACCAATTGTTAATTATCTTTTTTACCATTATTTTGGTGAATCATATATTAGGATAACTATGACAATGGGATCTATATGCACAAAATATGATAAATACACACAATAAGTAAATTACACAATAAATCAATATATACGATATAAATTGTGTAGCACACTGAGAATGGGCATATTCTCTACTCAACTGACTTTTAAACCAGAACATGAAACATACAGAGACTGACAGGATTGCAAAACACTCTATGAATTATGTAATAACTTCAGTGTTTTTCACATAAGAAGTGAACTAGAAACAGTGAAAACATGCATTCTGTTTTACTAAATGGGTGGCCTTCTTCTTAAGGTTGGAAGATGTTAAAAAATGAAATTTGTATAACTGCTTTAGAAAACAAGTTAAAAATAAATAAGTTTATCTTATATAACATTCCAGAACAGCAGTTCTCACTTCTGGTTGCTCATCAGAATCACCTGGTGATACCAAAAATATGGACACTTAGGCTTCACCTTAAACCTACTTAATTAGAAACTCTGAAAGTATGGGCCAGGAATTTAAGTATTTTACAATCTTGCCAGGTGATTTTGTTGCGTAGTCAGGATTAAGCAACCTGTACGGCCACAAAACATTCCTGGCCTCTGATAATCAGTAGAACTAAGTTACTATATTGTTTAGAGATACCTACATTTCTCTTGCCTTAAACAGGAGTCTCTCAGGAAAATACACATGGTGCATTGTTGGTCTGCTCCCTACACGCAAAGTATCAAAAGTGAATCACAACTGAAAAATAAAATCAGCTTCAGGCTTGCGGAAGGACAGGCAGAATAATTAATAAAAACCTTTTAGAAAATCTTGAGTTAATAGTTGGACTAGCTTTTATGTTGTCATTTTTTCTCAACAAGAATAAGATGAGTGTACATTTCGTTCACTAAGAGTTAAATTAGGCATGCATACTCAAAAGGGCTGCAGCTTGCAGGTTCTGCTGCTGCCAATACTCAATTCAGTTCTGAGCAGAGAAGTATCATCCGTGTTTGCAAAGCCACAGCTGCCAGCTTCAGGTTAATGGAGGGAATCAGGTCAGTATGAGCTCGGAACTGGCGGCTCTAGGGTTAATCACGTTATGGTTGCCAAAGTAGGATGCCTGGACCTTTGCTTTGACAGTTAATTTGTTCCTCAGAAGTGGTAGAGATGTCTAATGCTTTTCTAAGTCTGGTTCTTTTCCCCTTCCAGCCACAGGGAGAATCATACTTCTTTGCCACCTTGCCATTGGCAGAATCATGAGAATAATTTTGACCAAAGAGTTGTGGACAGAATTGTTGTAGGTTACTTGTGGACGACAGCATTTAACTGAAAGATTTTCTAGCACTCCCCTTCCTCTTGCCCCAGTGACCAGCAGCATTCCACTTGGTGGAGTCTTTGTCAGGGGCCTGAGTCTGAGTGAGGATAATATGCAGCACAGCACACATCCCCCATCCCCATCCTGAAATGGACATGTAGGTGGAGCCAAATACAAGTACTTCAGTTGTTTCGTTTTAGCCCATTGATATTTGGGGATCATTTGTTACTGCAGTGTAAAGTACACTATTCTGACTAATACAGCAAGGCAGGTTGATGGAAACCTATTACATGATGCAAAGTTATCAGGAGTATATGTTTCTATTTTTGAAGCATTCATCTCTACTTTTTTGGAGGGTGGGGCAAGCTATTCTCTAACTCTCTAGAGGCATTCTCCCTCCAAAATCTAAAAGTCAATACTAAAGAAAGGACCTGAAATTAATCATGTATGACTAATCATGAGTTAAAGCCAATGTATTCTTTCCAGCCAGATATTACATTTTATACATTATTCATAATTTTAATCAACCCCATTCCTAAGAACCGCATGATTAGTGATTCTTAGAAATTGTTTTCTAGGTTGAATGAAATTCTTAACTGCTGAAAACCCACAATCATTAATCTATGAGAATATCATCATCTCCTTGCCCTGTGTCTCCTTAATCAAAGCACACACCCATCAATAAGTTGTGAAATCAACATGGTTCCTTCTGATTACATGCTAAGAAATTTGGCTTGATGTTTGGATATAGGAAAGACTTATATCTAGGTAACTTCAATCAAAACTGATTACTCCTCTGAATTCTCCCCATTCTTTCCCTAGAGGTATGTGAAAAAGAAATTTAACACAAGCCAGCAGATTCCTATTTACTGCTAATTCACGCCAACTTGGAAATGAAAGCAAGAACATCTTAAATATAAATGAAAGCATGAAATGAGAAAACACAAAGTACCACTTGTACTGCCAGCTTACTTATAATAACACCATGTTCATTATAAGGATGCTGGTTCATTGAAAAACATTGCCATGGATGCAAACATTACTGAAAGTGTGGCTTACACACTAAACATATGGTTCTCACATAGTCACTTAATTTTGGCACAGTATAAATAATTCAGGGGCCGGCCTGATGGTGTAGTGGTTAAGTTTTTGCACTCTACTTCAGTGGCAGGTGGCCCCCCAGTTCGGGTCCTGGGCACGGACCTATACACCACTCATCAAGCCATGCTGTGGCAGCATCCCACATGGAAGAACTAGAAGGACTTACAACTAGGATACACAACTACGTACTGGGGCTTTGGGGAGAAAAAAAAAAGAAGGAGATCAGCGACAGATGTTAGCTCAGGGCCAATATTTCTCACACACACACACAAATAATAATAATAAAAAATAATTTAGAATAACATGAGCATGATTGTCAACCATATAATCAATGGTTGAACGTTTCTCTAATTTGCCATCATTTGCACATATCTGAAACACGTACTTGCAACATTATGATAGCCATGAAGATTGTACTTTATGAAAGTAATACCTGTAGAAGTCTATGTGTCTAATTTCCTTCTGTATTTTAAATATCAGTAGTATGTGAATAAACATTATGGAGGATACTTCAGACTTAATACTATACTACTTTTTTAAAATTAAAGATTTTATTTTTTACAGCAGTTTTAGGTTTACAGCAAAACTGAGAAGTTACAGAGATTTCCCATACAACACTCCCATACACACACAGCCTCCTCCATTATCACTATCCCCCACCAGAATAGTACATTTTTTAAAATTGATGATCCTACAGTGAAACATCATAATCACCCAAGGTTCATACTTTACATTATGGTTCACTCTTACTGTTGTACATTCTATGGGTTTGGACAAATGGATAATGACATATACCCATCATTATATTACCATACAGAGTATTTTACTGCCCTAAAAATCCTCTGTGTTCTGCCTATTCATCTTCCCCCCGACTCACCCAACCCCTGGTAACCACTGATCGTTTTACTGGCTCCACAGTTTTTCATTTTTCAGAATGTCATATCATTTGGAATGTACAGTATGTAACCTTTTCAGATTGGCTTCTTTCACTTAGTAACATGCATCTAAGGTTCCTCCATGTCTTGTCATGGCTTGATAGCTCATTTCTTTTTAGTGCTGAATAATATTCCATTGTCTGAATATAACACAGTTTATTTGTCCCTTCACCTGCTGAAGGACGTTTGGATTGTTTCCAGGTTTTGGCAATTATAAATAAAGCTGCTATAAACATCCATGTGCAGACTTCCAGGTGGACTTAAGTTCTCAACTCCTTTGGGTAAATACCAAAGAGTGCGATTTTTGGATTGTATGATAAGAAGATATTTAATTCTGTAAAAAACCACCAAGCTGTCTTCCAAAATGGCGGTACCATTTTGCATTCCCGCAAGCAATGAATGAGAGTTCCTATTGCTCCACATTCTCTCCAGCACCTCTTGTCTATGTTCTAGATTTTGGCCATTCTAATAGATGTGTAGTGGTATCTCATTGTTTTAATTTGCACTTCTCCAGTGACATTTGATGTGGAGCATCTTTTCATATACTTATTTGTCATCTATGTACCTTCTTTGGTGAGGCGTCCATTTGTGTCTTTGGTTCATTTTTCAATCTGGTTGTTTTTCTTATTGTTCAGTTTTTAGAGTTCTTTGTATATTTTGTATAATAGTTCTTTATCGGATATGTCTTTTTCAAATATTTTCTGCCAGTCTCTGACTTGTCTTCTCATTTTTGTGAAATTGTCTTTCACAGAGAAGTTTTTAATTTTAATGAAGTCCGGTAATCGATTATTACTTTCATGGATTGTGCCTTTGGTATTGTATCTAAAAAATCATGACCATACCCAAGGTCGTCTAAGTTTTCTTCTATGTTATCTTCTAGGAGTTTTACAGAATTTGTGGGGGTTGTTTTTTGCTTTTTTGGGTTTTAAAATTTTTATTTATTAATTTTTGACAAACAAAAAATGTATGTATTTAAGGTATACAACATGTTTTGATATGTGTATACACTGTGAAATGATTACAACAATCAAAATAATTAACATATTCATCACTTCACTTACTTACCTTTTTTGTAGTGGCAACAGCTGAGATCTACTCTTTCAGCATATTTCACGTATAGAATATATTATTGTTAACTATAGTCATCATGCTGTAAATTAGGTCTCCAGAACTTACTCATCTTATAACCGAAAGTTTGTACCCTTTGATCAATTCTCTCTCCCTTCCCCAACCCTCCAGCCTGTGGTAACCACCATTCTACTCTCTGTTACTATGAGTTCCACCTTTTTTTTAGATTCCACATATAAGTGAGATCATATAGTTTTCTTTCTTTCTCTGTCTAGCATATTTCACTCAGCATAATGTCCTCCAGGTTCATCCACATTGTTGCAAATGGCAGGATCTCCTTCTTTTACCAGGCTGAATAATATGCCATTATATATATCACATTTTCTTAATCCACTCATCTGGCAAAGGACACTGAGGCTGTTTCCATGTCTCGGCTATTGTGAATAATGCTGCAGTGAACATAGGTGTGCAGATATCTCTTTGAGATAATGATTTTATTTAGGAGTTTTAAAGTTTTGTATTTAATAATTAGGTCTATGATCTATTTTGAATTAATCTTTGTGAAGGATGTAAGGTCTGTGTCTAGATTTTTCTTTTCAATGTGGATGTATAATGCCAGTACCATTTTTGAAAAGACTATCTTTGCTCCATAATGCTATACTATCTTGAATATTTTTATTTCCATGTTGACCACAAAATTCTCTATATTTCATTGAGAATGATTCTTCCATCAGAAGTAGAATAAAAGGATTTTCAGAAAGGCAATGGAAAAAGACCTTTAATGTGAAAATCTCAACCACTCATTGGCATGTATTGACAAACAGGCACTCCAAAACACATTATGTATCTGATGTGTCACTTGACCTACCAATTCTTGAGTTCCTCTCCCTTAGATTTTCAAATAGTGTGATTTATTTTTATCTCCTTATACCATGTTACTTGGTTTTTTTTTTTCCTTCTCACAGGAAGAGCAATAATTAAAGAATGGAGGAGTAAAAATCTGAATAGAGTAGAAAAAATCCAATGGGTCAAATACATCCCAAGCTGCAGTCTTCAAATCTACTGCCCACACAATTTTAAGAAGACTGCCTTCAAAATTCTTCTTAATAATGGTATTAGAGAACTATGAGAGAAGAAACACGCTAAGAACCACATGTGCATTATCTCATATCTTCATAGCTTGATGATGAAGTGGACACTAACACTAAATGTCTTCGTTTTACCAATAAAGAAACTTAAACTCAGAGAAGTTAAGTAACTTTCCCTTCAGATAAGTAGCTGAGCAGGGATTCAAACATAAGTCTGTTTGGATTGAGTGTCCAGGATTTTTATCTATCTACAAGAACAACCCCTGAACACCTCTTTCTCCTTGCTGGAATATGCTTGCTTGGAAATGAAACGCAAATAGAAGGCAGCATATTGAGGTTTTCCAACAAGAAGCTAATAAGAGAAGAAAAATGTTCTATTTCTCTTTTGTAGGTAATGAGGCTTACAGACAATAGAATTTTGTGTCATACTAGAGTTCCACTTTATAGACTTTTATTATCCTTCTCTTGAATTTTTCCCCCCAAGGTCTCTATTCCAAAATGCCTTTTAGCACAAGAGAGAATGCCAACTGGCAAGACCAAGCTAGTGAAAACGACGAAGACAACATGACTTAATTTAAGGTCTTTTTCCCATGGAGGACAAAACTAGCCAACAATCAATAATCACTAACTTCCTTTCCATGAAAATCCATTTTGTTAAAGTAATTAAAGCAGTAGGCAATCCTGAGTATGCTCCTAAGATACATAAATAACCACATATCTTATTTGATTTCTTAAAAATAGCACTACTTAGAAGAACATTTATTAAATATGTACTATATGCCAACACTGCTAAATTGACTACATAATTTATATCATATAATCAACATAATAAACTAATACATAGACATGCTAGAGTGATCATATAATTTATAATCTAAACCAGGATCATTTTGAGAATGAAGGAAGATGCTATTAATAATGGAGCAGCACTATGGTCTTAAACTTAGACTCTCTCAAGCAAACATGGAAATGGTCACCTTTTATCTCAAACCTTATAGCTGAAGAAAGTGAAGGCTGAAAGATTTTGAGTGGCTTGTCCATGGTTTTATCACAAAGAAGTAACAGATCCAAGACTTGTCGTCAGATAAGCCTGACACCAAAATCCATTTTGCGAAACGGTAGTCACTATAAGCAGAGTGTACAGTACAGTGCAGTGGTTCTCAAACTTTAGCGTATGGGAGAATCAGTTGGGAGTAACTAATAAAATTCACACTACTGGGCCTCACCCAGCGAGGCTGTGACCCAATGCTCAAGAAATTCACATTTTTGCAAGCACGTCCCTCTTAGAAGATTCTGATGATGGTGAGTCGTGGCTAAATTTGGAGAAGCATGGTTCTCCTACCTGAGCAAGCACTTATGAGTCATTTCACTAAACTCAACATGGTCAAAAAATGAAGAATAAAGGAAAACAAAACACAAGGCCGTAAAGACTTAGCCTGCTCCGACTGTAAAATACAAACCTTTAAAACTCTAAAAGATACAGTATAACCAAAAGTGCTTTGTTAACTGGGGTTAGCATAGCTAGCTAGTCGGTGTTATCTCATCTCATACGGCATGTCCTAAAGTATTTTAAAAAATAATTTATTCCTCTCCCACTCAGAAACTTATTGTTTACATTCCTTCTGCTATTATGCTTGTTCCATTCACTCCAAGCAGAATCAAGCTGCTTTTCTCTTGCCAGCTTAGTGCTGGAATTCTTTCCTTTCTTACTTGTAAAAATTACAAACTGTGTTATAAATGATAAACTCCAACTAATTACAAAGAATAACATTTATATTTTTAAAAGACCCAAACTAAGCCATAAATTAATATTTTTCACTTTCCCTCCTTAGTTCAGTGGTTTGCATGACAAAGTGAGTAGGTGCTTCCCAAATATTTATTTATTTACTTAATTTATAACAAAAAGGTTTCAAAATCATCATTCCATATAGGACTAAGTTGAGAACAATTCCCATAATGTGCAGACTGTACCTACTTCGGTTATTTTCATTGTACTTAGCAAATTACAACATTTTCCCCAGAATTCCCATGTAATTAAGTAACACAAACTGTTTCCCAAAGCCATGTAGTTAGCAAAGGGGTTAGCACAATATATGTGTGTGTTCAGGGAAAATCTTTCCCAGTTGAATTCCCAGCTGCATCCCTCTGGCAAATAGACACAAACATTTGCGTTAAGCGCAAGCATTCAGGGGCAATATCATAAGAGAGATATATAGAGAAAAAGAAGTTACTAGAATGTTAGAAATCTAATTTTCCTTTTGTCAAAGCATAACCATGAGGATAAAAGTACCTCTTTTGTGGAAAGTGTCCATCTCTAAGAATCACAAAGTCTTTTCATATTTCTATTCCATAAATGATGTAATTTTCCTCAAAAGTTCAAGGAAGTTATTTAGTGATTAAACCAAAACACAAAGAATTCAGGAGATAGCCAATATCATACAACAATCTAGTGGTCAAATATATAAGTAAAATAAAACCTACAGTAAAAAGACAAATACACCAATTCAAAAAACAGTTAAAGATCTGTTTGGCAGATCCTCAAAATGTTAAATACAGAATTACCATCTGACCCAGAAATTCCACTTCTAGTATATTCCCAAGAGAACTCAAAACAAGTATTCAAGTATTCAAACAAAAACTTGTACACAGATCTACACAGTATCACTATTCACAATAACCAAAAAGTAGAAACAACCCAAATGAACATCAACTAATGAATGGATAAAGAAAATGTGGTATATCCATAACATGGAAGATTATTCAGCAATAAAAAGGAATGAAGTCATGATACATGCTACAATATGGGTGAACCTTGAAAACATTATGCCAAGTGGAAGAAGACAGATACAAAAGGCCACATATTGTATATGATTTCATTTAAGTAGAACATCCAGAATAGACAAATCTATAGAGACAGAAAGCAAACTAGTGGTTACCTAGGGCTGGTGGGGATGGGGAAACAATGAATAATGTTAACGGGTCTGAAGTTTCCTTTTGGGTTAATGAAAACCTTCTAAAAGTGGTTGTGGTGATGTTTGTACAACTGTGTAAATATACTAAAAGCTACTACATTACACATTATGTGGGTTTAATTGCATGGTATGTAAATTATATCTCAATATAGCTGTTAAAAAGTAAAGTAAAATAAAAATATAATTAACATTAGATGTTACTGAATCATTCACTTTAAAATGGTTAATTTAATGTTACATGAATTTCACTCCAATTAAAAATATAAAATAAAATACAACCTATAATTTGTTTTCATTTTATATATGTCTAAGAAGTTATATTTGATTAACATATCCCACTTTAATTACTCCTTTATTTTAGCCCCCTAGTGCATAGCAATTTAGATAATTATTCATACATATCAAGGTATGCAATGTTCAGCTATACACTTGACTATAATACATAGTAAAGAAATAAGTAATTAATGCATCAACTTTACGTATTATAACAAATGACCGAACTTAAGTTGAAATTTAGATGTAATTACAATTAAATTAAAATTAAAACTTGGAAGCAAAGTTAACGGAGACTTTGAGAATGAAACTTCCCTATCTACTCTGCAAGAATTTGATCATATGATGGCATTGTGGGTAATTCTGGACTTCAACTAAAGAGGAATATGAAAATTCGAATTTAGAGGAAACATACAGGGAAAAGAAAGCTAGGTTTAAAAAGCTTAAAAGACTAACCCTTTTAAGACTAAAGCCTTAAACTCTAAGACTATTAGAGGTCAAGAAAAAAGATTTGGGACATTTTAGTACCAATCTTCATTTATTTAAAGGATTTTAAATATTAAATTCAGCATGCATAAATTAATAAATCTCCCCATAGTCATAGAACTGTAAAACATGGTACATGAGATAGTAGAGAAGAAATTATTTTATCTTCCTTTAAATGAAGGAATTTTTTACACCCTAAATGGATATGAAGACAGGAAGATTTTACATCCTAAATGGACAATTAAGATAAGCTTAAAGTCAATAAGAAATTGGGGGATTTTAAAAGTATAAGAAGATAAAAGACATATATACATATGATATTGGAGGAATTTGATGTAAGTAGATATCTCAATTGTGACGAAGCTAGTAAGAAAATACCTCTGGGAGAACATGAAAAAAATCTAGTCTTGAAGGGAATTACAAATACAGGTTGGTGAACTAGAGATTATTACATGCAAAGGAAAAATGATGCAAAAGAAAAGACAGAAATGGGTGCAAACAGGAGGTATTCAGGAGGCAGTAAGAAGGCAGAGCTGTTAAGAGATGAGGAGTCTCAGTGTAAGAAACTGGAGAACGGGGGTGGGCCCTGTGGCCGAGTGGCTAAGATCGCGTGCTCCGCTTTGGCGGCCCAGGGTTTCGCTGCTTTGGATCCTGGGCATGGACATGGCACCGCTTATCAGGTTGTGTTGAGGCAGCATCCCACATAGCACATCCAGAGGCATTCAGAACTAGAATATACAACTATGTACCAGGAGGCTTTGGGGAGAAGAAGAAGAAAAAAAAAAAAAGAGATTGGCAACAGATGTTAGCGCAGGTGCCAATCTTAAAAAAAGAAAGAAAGAAAGAAACTGGAGAACTGCCAGGAATACAGGTAGCAGGGAATGACTGTTAGCCAGGAATACCATGCTGAAGACTTGAGAAACAGCTAAAGAAATGGAGAGGAAGGTGCAAAACTGTGAGATGTCAGCAAATATTAACGGGTACTGATAGAGGTGGCACACGGTGTGAATTAAAGCAAAGACAAGAAAAACTAAAAAATAGAGAAAATAAGTGTTATTGTACAAAAGTAGCTCAGTCAATCTTAAACAAACTCATTTTTCCAGCTTTATTGAGATATAATTGACATATAACATTGTGTAGATTTAAGGTGCAAACAAGACAAAGTCACTAACTCAAAGAGACATTTGCACCCCCATGTTGAATGCAGCATTATTCACAAAAACTAAGCTGAGAAACAGCCTGAGTGTCCGACAGATGAATGGATAAGGAAAATGTGGTACATATGCAATGGAGTATTATTCAGCCATTACAAGAAGGAAATCTTGCCATTTGCAAGAAGATGGATGGACCTTGAGGATATCATGCTAAGCGAAATAAGTCAGCGAGAGAGAGACAAATGCTGTACGATCTCACTTATATGAGGAATCTACAAACACGGAACTCATAGAAACAGAGAGAAGAATGGTGGCTGCTAGGGGCTGAGGAGTAGGGGAAATGAAAAGATGTTGGTCAAAGGGTACAAACACAACTCATTTTACGGATGGAAACTGAGAATCAGAAAGAAATTCTGACTAGCTAAGGGTCACAGAACTAGCAAATAACTAAATGAATTCTAGCACAAGTCTATCTGTCTCAACTTGCTATGACTTTAATGATGTTCACTCAGAATTTAGAGGAAAAAGGCAAAATAAGAAACAAGAGCAATGTGAATAGATCCACACATTTGATAGAGTGTGTCACTGTTCACTTTGGTGATCATGGTTTCTTTGTAGTCATATTGTTAGAAACTGAAGTAACTCTTTAAATAAGAGATCAGGAGAATATAACAAAGTGAAAGAAGATAAACAGAAGTCAGTTTTAGATTTCCTATAATAGGTAGCAGTAAAGTTAAATAATATTTGAAAGATCTGACAAGCCTATAATTTTGTTAAAATTTTTAACTAAATATGTCTCTTAGGTTTAGTATATAAGAAAATGGAAGTTGGATGAAGTTGTAGAAATATTAAGTGACACATCTGGAAACAGTTCCTGAAAGGGAAGTTTGTTAGACACTGACATTTATTACTAAAGGAGACTGTGGAATCTGCTTTTCTTTCTCCATTTTACTTACCTGAACAAAAACCCAGGCATATTTAAAATAATTTTCCCCATATTCCATATGTACATCAGAGCAGTTGCTTATGTTGAGAGACTCTGCCACATCTGAGTCTTGCTGCTAACCTCCAGTAAACCAAAGTCATATTTTTAGGTTTTGTCCCTTTAGCAACTCCCTTTTGGAAACAAATTCTGGATAAGTTAGGATTACGTTTGCCTGTAAGAAAGACTCCCAAATAGGCGTGCACAAGACAGAAGTTTGTTTCTGGCTCACATTAGAAAAGTCCGCAAGCAAAGAGTCCAGGACTGTTTCGGCACTTCAGTGAAGTCATCAAGAAGCAAACTTCTGTCCAGCTCAGCGTTCCACCACCCCAAGAGGGTGGGACTTATCTCCATGGTCCATATACAACTAGCCATCACACCTCCATCCCAAATAAGAGGAGGATGAATGTAAAGATGAAGGTCACACTCTCTTTCTTTAGATTGCCCATCAGTCCCACCATTTATCTTTCACTAGTGACACCTTGGAGCAAAGGTGGATAGAAATGAGCTCTCTGCCTCACATACTGACACATCTCAATTCAAAATAATGACAAAAATCTTCAAGTTTCCTTGGCACTGGCAGGTAATGCAAATGATTTCCATGGTCATTTTACACTTGTACTTGAGTAGCAAGTATTTCTTACCTTCTGCTCCCCTCAAACTGCCCTTAGCCCATCCCTCCCCCTCGTTCTTAGATGATAGTCTCGCTTTCAATTTCAATGAAAAACAGAATCAATAAGAACTGTACCATCTCATTTTCCTATGAAAAAAATGTAAAAAATATCCTTAACTTTACCTGTATAGTCCTCATTTTTTCCAGCTATAATGTATGAACTCTCTAGAGTAGTTAAAAGTGTAGACTCTGGAGCTAGATATAGTGGATATGGAAGCCAGCTCCACCAATTATTAGCTTAATCCTCTGTGTTTCAGTTTCTCTTCATGTAAAATGGACATAAAAATAGAATCTAGCTTATAGGGTGATTTTTAGGATTAAATGAGTTAATATATGTAAACGACTTAGAACAGCATCTGGTACATATTAAAGGATGGCTATTATCATTATCTGAGGTCAAACTGTCCACTGGCTCAATGGATTGCATTCCGTCACATCTACTCAAAGAATCTGTATTTAAAAATCCCCCTTTCCCTCCTCCATCATAAATTTTTCCCTCTTTACTGGAACAATTCTGTTAGTATAACACATACACTATAATATCACCCATTGTAAAAACAAACTTCCTAGGTTCCATTTCTTTACTAAGCTACTAGGTCTTTCGTATGCTTCATTTTATAGCAAACTTCTTGAAAGATTTGTTTATAGTCCCTACTTGTACTTCCTTAGCTCTGGTTTTTTCTTTAAATGTAATTTTCAGTTTCCCCACTGAAACTCTTCTCAAGGTTAACAATCTCTTGCATCTTGCCAAATCCAACGGTCAGTTTTGTTAGTACCCATGTTACTCGAGCTCTTCTTAGCATTTATCAGTTGATCATACCTTCCATCTTGAAGCACATTCTATTTGGCTTGGGGACTAAAACACACTCCCAGTTTTCCTTCTAACTCCCTGCCACTCCTTGGTCCTCTGTTCAGGTTCATCTCTCCTGCTAAATATCGAACATTGAAATACCCCAGGACTCAGAATTTGGACTTCTCTGTCTACACTCACTATCTTGACAATATTCTACAGACTCATGGTTTTAAACACCATTTACATTCTGAAAACTCTCAAATTTACATCTATAATTCAACCTCTTTCATGAATTCTAGATTCTAATGTTTAACTGCCTATTCAACAGCTCCATCTGGATCTAGATAAGGCTCCAGAAACCTAATATAACTAAAACTGAACTCTTGACAACCTCCCCCCATAAACTCCCTCATCCTAATAAATGGCATCACAATTTACCAGATGCACAGACAAAACCTAGGAAACTTCCTTGAATCAGTTATTTATCTAGCACCCTATGTTCAACTCAACAGCAAGTCCTATTAGCTCTACCTCTACACATATTCTGAATCACCACTTGCCACTACTGTCACTGCTTCCATTCTAGTCCAATGACAACAATTTCCTAATGAGACATTATAATAGCTTCCTTACTAGTATACCTGCTACCAGAGCTACTAGAATAATCTTGGAAAACAATTAATATTGTTCACAGCACTGCCATACCCCCAACCATCTCACGTCTGCCTCTGAGTTCTATGCAGATCTAACAGTGGCCCGCAAGGCCTTACATGATCACTGACCTTATCTTGGATCACTCTCTCCCGTATGCTTACCACTGGTTTCCTTGTGTTCTTCAAATGCACCAGCTCCATCTCCATCTCAAAGCCTTTTACGCTGTGGTTGCTACTATCTGAACACCGTACCACCAGATCTTCATGTAACTTGTTCTCGTACTTCATTTAGAACTCTCTCTGCTCAAATACCTCCTCCTCTGGACAGCCTTTCAAGACCACCTTATCTAAAACAGTTCTTCTTTCTACCCTCCAAAACTCTTTCCACTACTCTCTCTAGTTTTTATGATAACATTCCATTGTGAAAATCATAACAAATTTTGAAAATGTATCTGTTGTCTTACTCTATGAAAATATAGCAGGAGCTACATGCATAGAACTTAGTCTGAATATGGCACAGGTACTCAAAACCTATCTTTTGAATTCACAAATTCAACTATCACATTTTCTACTTCATCTGCCCTAGAAGTAAGAAGATGGACTAAAGAATCCGAAATGTCAACAAGACCTGTGCATTCCTGAAACTTGTTATGCTTAACTAAATCACTGCTGTTCCGGGCCACTAAAGCCAAATTTCTAGATCTTTTTCCTCTCCTGGTAGAATATACCAGTCCAAAAAACTGGAACATTTTAGGTTTCAAATATTTCTAAAAATATGGTAAAATCAAGAATAGTGTAAATGAGGTAGAGTTATCACTGGGCATGTCATTGAGAAAGAGAAGCATATTCAAGAATACTGATATTCCATTGTCTTTCTTGCTCAGAAATCTTTATCTATAAAATACAAAAAAAAATTAAAGCAGGAATATAAACAGAAAACCAAAGCATGCCAGTTGAACGAGCTAAGTTTTGGAAAATAGAATTTTAAAGAATATGTGAATGGCAAATACAAAAAACTTTAAATGTATAAAACACTATTGAATCTATTCCTATGTATTATTAGAGACAGCCCTAATGTATGGAATATGCATTACAGTGAACCATCTGAACGTTTTCACCCACAAAATCCCTTACCACATATTTGAATGGTGGTTACATTAAAATCTAGGTATAGTAGTGGTCAATAACCTGGGTTTTAAAGAAATATATATGCAAGATGTAAGTCTTAGAAATGGTCTAGGGGCCAGCCCAGTGGCATTGTGGTTAAGTTCGCGGGCTCCACTTTGGTGGCTAGGGTTTGCCAGTTTGGATCCCGGATGTGGACTTACACACCACTCATCAAGCCATGCTGTGGCGGCATCCCACATAGAAGAACTAGAAGGAATTACAACTAGGATATACAACTATGTACTGGGGCTTTGGGGAGGGAAAAAAAAAGAGGATTGGCAACAGATGTTAGCTCAAGGCCAATCTTCCTCACCAAAAAATTTTTACAAAGCATATCTTTGAAAAGAAAAAGAAATGGTCTAGATGTGTTTTTCTCCTATTTTTCTATTTAATAAGTGATATTGTTATTATTACTACATTTATAGCATTTACTATATGCCATACTTGGTTCTAAGCATCTTACATATATTAAATCATATAATCCTCATAACAAACCCTTTGCTGGCAGGAAACCTGTCATGTTCATCACTTAATCCAAGAGTTGACAAACAAAGACCTGTAGGCCAAATCAGGCCAGTCATCTGTTTCTGTACATAAAGTTTTATTGGAATACAGACACACTCACTCATTTACATATTTCCTATGGCTGCTTTCATGCTCCAATGGCAGAGTTGAGTAGTAGCAACAGAGATCATATGGCAGGCAAAGCCAAAGATATTTACTATATGGCCCTTTACAGAAAGAATTTGCTGGTCCCTGGTTTAATCTAATAATACAAGGCTTGGCTTAATTTTCCATGTGATACTTGTTTAATGGCTATTTGATTGGTTGCTTTTAATAGTATCATGGAGATAACCAGAAACAGAGTTGCATTGATGATTCTAAAATTTACTATCAAGCACTAACTTTTGGTCTTTTTACACCGATGGCTTCAAAGCTAGCCAAACCACTTAACATATAAAAAGTCAAATATTATAAACAAAGCATTTTTTTTCAGTTTTAATAATCTCTTTGGCAAAGCAATGCACTCGTCCTGCAAAGCAGCTAACTAGTCCCACCGGAGCCTAACCTGTCCAGTGTCTGGTGTCTGCCTTACCTATCTTTACACCACTAGCACTTAACCCGGTGCATGGCATAAAGTTGGACCTCTATGAATGGGTGGCACAGATCCACCAACAAAGTAGATACTTATCATATAACTAGAACTAGAACTCTTTTCAATGTCCAATTTAATCATCAGATTGTACCACTGAATATTACATGATATACTCTAGGGCTCTCCTGCCTTTATGTGTCTGCTTATAAATTTGGATCCAATTAAGCTTTCCTGAGAGAAGACTTCAGTTTCTATAAGGAAAAAATATTGGTATGGCACATGACTTGAGAAATAAAGACCAAATGTTGCTAAAGTTAATGACATTATACAATATTCCCCCCTATATCTTCATATATAGCTTGCATAAAGATATTTATAAGCACAGAATCAATTGTGTGAATGTTGTAAAATGATATCCCTTGAAATAATAAAAACCAAAGCCGTCGATTAATTCGACAGTGTTTTTTTTAAATGCTTGTAACATTTTAGATATAAGTCATCTTTCTAAAATTATTTCTTCAAATTTTCTTCTTTGGCATTTATATTTCAAAAGCATCAAAAATTAATCAGTCTTAGTTTACAAAAAAAACCTCTTCATTAATTCTGTTGCTGCAGGATACTGCGAATTTTGTCAGTCTTTGCCAAGTCATTTCTAACAACTTGCATTTAGAAAAATTCCCTCTTAGTATATGATTCCATGATCTAGGTCAAGGAGAAAAATAAACAGGAAAAAAACAGAAGGTTCACCAAACTCTAAAAATAATAAAACATGAAGAAGTTCTAAAACCTCAATAAACAAAGTTGGGGACCTTTTTGAGACAGTGGAAAAGGCTGAAGGATGTTGTGCATCTTTCTATTTTAGAAGTCCTAGTGAGGGTATGTGTGAGGAGAGATGGAACAAATTGCTCAATGAAAGTAATGGGGTCATCCCCTTGGCTGCCTTCAGGGATGCTGTAAATCTGGATGTTCTTCAATCTGTTTCTATTCTTTTCTCTTCCTTATGTAGCTCCCAGCGATTTCATTTTAGAGCCCACTGTAGTTCATTACAAGGTGCATTTCTCCTTGTAGACTGAAGTGTTCTTCCACCCAACCCTCACAATCTGAGTTCTCTGCTTTAAAATGACTGTGTTTTCAGCTCAAAAATCTAAGTCACATGTCTGGAAAAAAGCTAATGCCTTTATAATAGGAAATGGTCTCTCTTTATTGGCCCCTCCAGTTTTGCCCTCTTTTTGTGTGTTTTATTCATCTTGAATCTTTGCCATGGGTCAAACATGCCAGCTTGTAACCACTGGGAAAGACAAAGAAATAAGGAATGTAAAACAACTAAATAGGCTTCCTGATACTACTATTATTAGTATGTTCTTCTCTTCCAGAGAGCCTCTTGTGAAAGTCAGATGGATCTCCTCCACTTTTTATGCTGGGAGAAGACACGTTGAGAGCCCTTTTGACATTTTTAGCTTATCCGGTTAAAGTGTAAGTGGCTATCTTGTTTTCTTAACCAAAAACATTAATAGTGCCTTTAAAATGAAGTGGGTTAGTTCCTAGTCTAGTTAATGCTGTTTGGAAGAAATCTTTTTTTTTTTTTTCTCAGCAGTGCTATTGTGAAGAAATTTTACAAATAGATTTACTAAATAAATGAAAAATTACAACAGGGAAGAATAAAATATAGCTAGCATACTTTATATATCATGCTGTAACACTGTAGAAAATATGGCTAATGTAAATGTTGAAAACGTTGTTGCTTTAAAGTATATCTAGATTTGACTGTCAGTCTGACTTTCTCAGTCAAAAGGAGTCAGATTAGTAAGGTCCCAGGGACAATCAGGCCAAATTTGGAGCATTGCTCACTTCACAACACAAGCGAAAAGAAGGAATAAATAAGTAATTAGTACTATATATTGTCTCCCAAAATAAATTACACATAGAGTGTTTACAATATGTTAAACACTGATATAAGAACTTTCCATATGTTTTCTTTCTTAACTTCAAAACAACCTAATGAGTTATATAATATTATTAGCACCCATTTGACAGATAACGAGACTGAGCACAGCAGTTAAACAACTTGCTTAGTAGCATGGATAAAATTTTATCTTGATCATCTTCTACCACAGCCCATGCTTTTCACCATTACATTAATAGTTTAATTTGTGTTTTCTGCATTACAATAGATTGGAAAAGAGTGACAAGGTAATCATAGTTTAGGCAAAGCAATTTATGTCAATATCTAGCTAACATCAGTTTTCCTAGAGGATAATTCTTTAAAAGAAACACACAAATAATATGGAGTAAGTAGTATTTGCAACGGAATAATTCAATGATTTTTAAAACGCCATAAATTACTCATAATATTTCAAATTTATCACCATGATCGCAAATAAACTAAGATGGGTACTAGGTAATTAGAGATTTTGAAATATTTTACATAGTTGAGATCTTTATTGTAAGAGATTATCGTATATCATATCTGCATGTATGGTTAACTTATACTGTACATTTAAAAATGCATTTCTGGGGGCCAGCCGGGTGGAACAGCGGTTAAGTGCACTCGTTCCAGTTCGGCGGCCTGGGGTTGGCCGGTTCGGATCCCGGGTGCGGACATGGCACCACTTGTCAAGCCATGCTATGGTAGATGTCTCATGTATAAAGTAGAGGAAGATGGGCACGGATGTTAGCTCAGGGCCAGTCTTCCTCAGAAAAAAGAGGAGGATTGGCAGCAGTTAGCTCAGGGCTAATCTTCCTAAAAAAAAAAGCATTTCTGTGTACTAGAAACTACATAAGGAATCAAACCTAACCAATAATAAAGTATACTGCCTACCCTTCAAAGAACGATTTACTCTTTTTCTAAACTACTTTCTCTTTTTAGAATTTGGAAATCACGGGTAAAAAATATTAGTAAAGATGATATAAAGGTTTGAGATCCTTTAAATTTTAACAATTTGGTGATCTTTAACATCTTTATTCTCTTAATTTTATCAGAAAAAAAGCTTAATTTTGAAAAAGAATCTTCATCACTTAAAAAGAGGCACTTTTTCCCCAATAATACAATGCAGTTCCAAAGATGAGGCAGAAGGAGCAGGCACTAGCAGACAGATTTTCTGTAGATAGTTTAAAAACAATAATAAAATCAACTTAAAGTCCATCTGCTTTCTATAATCACCATGTGCTGCCAATTCTAAATATTATCCATGTCAAATACGCCTCCTTGAAAAAAACCCCTTTGTTTCTCCAAGTTCTAAACAATCACTAATGTTCCTGTTGAGTCTTTATAACATTTTATGAGCTTCAAATTATCACATTTTTATTACTTATCCCTGAATAAACACTGAATTCCACATGGAAGTTAATTTGGAGAACTCCCAGTTATACATTCGACCCCAACACACACAGATTTGACTACACAGGTCCATTTCAAGATTAAGTTCTTAATGGCTCAGAGTTGGAGTCATTGAAACCCTCTTTGGGTGCAGCTGCTGTCTCCAAACTCGGTTATTATATAATCTTTCTTTTAAAAGTAGATTTAAAATAAGCAGTTATCTCACCATGATTGGGAAGATCAAGAAACAGAATTTGAGCTATTTTAATGCTAACACCTTATGTGACCACTTGGAGTTTTTAAAATTCTTTCACTGTGGAGACATTTGAAAACCCCTAGAATTTATCCCAAGGAAACAAAGATACGGACTGTAT
This sequence comes from Equus caballus, assembly GCF_041296265.1. Lineage (NCBI taxonomy): Eukaryota > Metazoa > Chordata > Mammalia > Perissodactyla > Equidae > Equus > Equus caballus. The sequence goes on along the minus strand of NC_091715.1, from coordinate 23,022,981 downwards.
TGCAGTTTCTAGAATTTATTGTGAAGTGGGATCTTTTTAAATGTCTGCCAAGTTTACTCTTATAGCTAAGACTTTTCCTATACTTGTATATCTGTTTGTTCACATGGAAGATACTTTCCAAAAACTAAAATTAATAAAAAAGACTCTTCAGACAAAATCATTGGCAACTTTGCAGAAGAAAAGGCTCAAAACTACAAACCATAATGTTATTCAATACTGCAACTGATCAATAAATAGGTATACATTTTTTTGTCTTTACTCAGAAAACATGTTAATGGAACCAAAAAGTATTATTCAATTACTTTCCCCCTCTTTTTTAATTTCTTCTCCCGAAAGCCCCCCAGTACCTAGTTGTATATGCTAGTTGTAGGTCTTTCTAGCTGTGCTCTATGGGATGCTGCCTCAGCATGGCTTGATGAGCAGTGCTAGATCCGTGCCCAGGATCCGAAGTGGCAAAACCCTGGGCCGCCAAGCTGGTGCATGTGAACTTAACCATTTGGCCATGGGGCCAGCCCACCACTTTGTTATACTGTAATATTTAATTTATTCATTCAATTATTTTCCTGGAATAATCATATATATAGTCATTTTTCTTCTCTGGCCATTATTATTACTTATTTTACTTCATGATTACTAATAAAACTAATGTTGTAGAGAAGAGAATGATAAAAGTGATACACTGTGAAAATGTGTGTGTGTGTATGTCAAGTAGACTAGGCATGCCACTGCAAGATCAAACTATCTGAGATAATTTCAGATGTGAGACCATCAAATAACTGTTAATTTGTGTGTAATGAAGAAATCATCACTTGATACCACCTTCTACTCACTGACTCCACTTCTCACCTCTCCCTTTTCAAGCATGGCCATCAGATTTAGGTGCCTTCTGCTCCTGGGAACTGGTCTTGCCAAGGTCACTATTTAGCTCATTTCATTTAATCTCTCTGTAGCACAACTCTCTCCACTTTTGATTTCCATAATACCACTCTCTTACCCTGAGTTTTCTCTTACTTACTTGACAATTCTTCCTCTCACTCTCTCCCTAATGGTTTCTGCCCTTTAAATGTCAAGTTCCTCAGATTCTCTGTTTGTTATCTTCTCTCTCTACACATTTTTGGTGTGCTATTACATGCATTCTGATGGTTTTAGCTACTAATTATCTGCTGAAATTCATATATCCAGCCCATATCCCCTTGAACCCATTCTCCACCCAATATCTATGCCTAGGTATCACCCAGGTTTCTTAAATATAGCATAACCAAAACTAAACCTCACATCTTGTTCCCTGAATTACTTCCATATTCCCTAAACCAGAAAACCTAAAGACACCCCAGATTCCTTTCTCTCCTTCATCCTGATGTGCAACTCATGATCAAATCCTGTTGATTCTTTTTTTTTGCGTTCCCCATCCACCCATCCCCACTTCGACTACGTTAACCTCATCTTTTCTCACCTGAATTAATTGGTTATTTCCTCCTCCAATCTCAAACCCTTCCAAAGGGATTTTTCATTATATTCACAGGGTAATCTTACCAAAGTGCACACTGAATTAACTTATCTTTATGATTCTGGCTCCCCACCATTCACTGTAGAAAATCAGCACTCCTTAGTAAGGTATATATATAATCAGACCCTAATCTGACCCTATCTCCTGCCACGCCTGCAGGAAAGGTTAATACTTTACTTATGTCTCTGAGTGATCCTCTGTTTCATATCTCTTTATCCTTACTTCTGTCCATGACCTTCCATTGTCTACTCAATGAAAACCTCACTATTCTGATTATCAGTTCAAGTGGTACCTTCTCTTTAAAACTTCCTTCATTACCACAATCAGTAAAATCAAACACTCCCAACTTAGAGTTTCTACTACTGTCATAGAAACCACTGAAACTTTTATATTTACACATCTTCCAACTCTTTCTAAACAGTAAACTCCCAGAAAGTAGCTACCGTATCTTAATTATCTATCTCTAGCATCTAGTATATTTAGTACATAGTTAATAAATGATTCCTGAATAAAAAATATAAATCATTTGTTTCAGCCTTATTTTTCTTTTTTTACCACTTATTTTATTGCAGTAACATTGGATTATAACATTATATAGCTTTCAGATGTACACCATAATATATTTCGAATTCTGTGTAGATTACATCACGTTCACCACCCAAAAACTAATTATAGTCCATCATCTCACATGTGAGCCTAATCACCCCTTTTGCTCTCCGCCCTCCCCCCTTTCCCTATGGTAACCACCAATTCAATCTTCATTGCTATATGTTTGTTTTGTCGTTGTTTTTATCTTCTACTTATGAGTGAGATCATACAGTATTTGACTTTCTCCCTCCGACTTATTTCACTTAGCATAATACCCTTAAGGTCCATTCCTGTTGTCACAAATGGCCGGATTTCATCATTTCTTATGGCTGAGTAGTATTCCATTGTGTATATATACATCTTCTTTATCCATTCATCCCCTGATGGACACCTAGGTTGCTTGCAAGTCTTGGCTATTGTGAATAATGCTCCAATAAACATAGGGGTCCATGTATCTTTATGCATTTGTGTTTTCAAGTTCTTTGGATAAATATCCAGCAGTGGATAGCTGGATCATACGGTAGATCTAGTCTCAATTTTCTGAGGATACTCCATACTGCTTTCCTTAGTGGCTGCACCAGTTTGCTCTCCCACCAGGAGTGTACAAGGGTTCTCTTCTCTCCACATCCTCTCTAACACTTGTTTCTTATCTTGTTAATTATAGCCATTCTGACCAGAGTAAGGTGATATCTCATTGTAGTTTTGATTTGCATTTCCCTGAATGCTAATGATGTTGAGCATCTTTTCATATGCCTGTTGGCCATTCGTATATCTTCTTTGGAGAAATCTCTGTTCAGATCTTTCACCCATTTTTTAATTGGGTTTTTGGTTTGTTGTTGAGATGTATGAGTTCTTTGTATATTTCTTTTCTAATTTTACTCTTTATTTTCCTCATCTTGGTTACGTCAATACCTTCACTTTATTTCCTCACACAAATTATAGTCTAACAAACATCATTTATACCTGCCTTTATTTAACAAACATTTTCCGAAAATCTGTATTGAAACAACATACTTTTGTTAGGGGCACATGTGTGTATGTTGTGGGTGTGTATGCACATCTGTGTGTCTTGGGCAGGGAGGAGGAGCTGGATATAAAGACATAAAAATTTGGTCCCAAATCTTTGCTTATTAACCTTGGCTCTATTCTGCATGACCTCTATACTTTTATTTCATAGGCAAGGTGCATAATTTCAATGGAGTTGGCAGAGCCCCTTTTCAAAGGCAGATTTATTGGGAAGCCAATGACACAAATATCAGGGCCTTTTCACTAGCACAGGCCCTTTTCATGGAAACTGCAGGCATTTACATTCATAATTAATTTTATGCAATAGCATTGCAGTTGCTGTATGCCCTCTGTATTCATGATTTTGTTTTCTTTTTTTATAAAGTGCCCCCTTCAAAGAAAATGCAAAAGCTTCAGAAACTTAAAAAACCTGCATCCATTCCCTGCCTCTATTTTTAGCAGTAGCTATTATTTACTGAGTGCTTCCTATGTGCCAGGCACTGTTCTGACTGACATGTATTTATGTCTATATATATCAGGATAGTCAGCAGCCCATAATAATAGTTAAGAATTCTCAGTGTACTAGATGTACTGTGCAAAACGCTATCCAAACATCAATGCACTGAATTCTCATAGAAACCCTGTGAGGAGGTGGTATTGTTGTCCCCTTCTTACAGGTGAAGAAAGGGAAGCACAGGGAGATCAAGGAACTTGCCCAAAATCCTACAGCCAAGATCTGAAGGCAAGTATTCAGGCACCAACTCTGCATACTGAACTATTACCCTGTATAGCTTCGGTCATAATTCAACCTCTCTCTGGTTTTTGATGATTGCAAGTCCAACAACAAGAAATGCCTTTCATTCCTTCAATATCTTACTTGAGACCTCACACAGAAATATCTCTGGGCAAGTAACACACTGACTTACATTTATGCACACAAATTTTGCCCATGTATAAAACTTAAGACAGTGGAAAACTCAGTACCAAGAAAATGTAGAGTGGGGTAAAACATGAAAATACAAGCTTTGCCATCCTAATCATATTAAGTAGTTTTGGTCCTGAATGTTGAAAGCAGCAAGCTGTCAAGGTTAGCAAATATGGGAGCGAATCAGAGCTGTCATAAAACCACAAACTGTCCACCATAAAACACAAATTTATCATATTCTTCCAATTCTAGGCAATGCATTGCAAATATCAGCAGCTAATATTTAGCAGCTTAACTCCACAGTTATGGGCTTCCCTGTTCTTGGGAATAAAATATTTTAAATGGTCGTGAATACTATATACCACACCGTCTTATTAGCTTCATTTGTGTAAACTGCCATGCCGTTGTCTATTTTTAAACGTGTATGTGGGGTTTTTTTTTTTGCCATAAGTCTAGTATCATTTACTTCTTAAATTTAGCTTCATTTCATATTTTACTTAGTGCTTTACTGAAATATTCATGTGTTCCTGTTCTCTGTTGTAAGGCAGCTCTTGCAATTCCAAAGGTCATGTGTAGCAACTGAGTGGAACAAAGGTTCCCAAATGCCTCCCATTGCCATTTTAAGCAGGTGTTGCTAGATAACTATATTCCCAGCCACCTCAGTGTATCAGATTCAGGGAGATAATTTTCTTAAGCTATAATAGAATTTTCATTGAGGCAATTTGTCTTCAATGCATGAGATGTGAAGTGCTCAGCTATCCTCAGATTTTGTCTGAGAAATCAAGGAAAGATACTGTCGAATAGTGGCTTTGACTATTTTGATCATAGGTACAAGTAATACAATGATAGTGTCATTTGGGGGTCCCATTTACATAAAACAAATTTATAATTGATGTGCCACTTTGTGGTCACCAGAGTTAATGGACCTTTTAAGAACCTCTACTTAATAACAATAAAGTACCATTTTTACAAGATTTAATGTTGGAAGAATTAATGCACCTCACAGCCTGACCTTCACCTGCTCCTTTGATGGCAACTACTGTACTGTTTCATTCTGGAAGATTCTCCAGATTTAAAGTTGACATTACACAGTCAGCATTCTCAAATGTTTTTAATAAAATTCGGGTATTAGCTTGTGGACAGAGCAAGCTGTTTAGAATGCAGATAACACTTTATTTAATAAGGGAGGAATTTACACCAAGATTTAGATAATGCCCAACCTCCAAAGCACCCACGTAATTTGTATTGATATCCAGGTGCTAGAACAACTGTTAATGCATGACCATAACTGATCTGGGAGGCTATCCACCAGTAAAATGTCTTTTTTGTAAAATAAGTACGCAGTTAAGGAGTTAACAGCTACCACCTTCCCCAGCCCCCTCACAGTGATACATGCCACAATGAGATGCAGTAGGATGGTAAATATCCCGTTGCCCTGATCATGGACAGACACAACAAAACAAAGCACTGACATGCTCTTCTTAAATAGCAGGGTGTCAAAACTCTTCCTAGGCAAGTGTGAGTCGTTAACTCAAGCCTCCGTTACAAAATTGCATAATAGGGTCTAGTAGCCTGTGAAAGTGTTTTCCGACATAGCAGCATCACAGGAGACCAGGCAAAGAGTCACCAAGTCATCTTGATTTGCCAAATAGAGTAAACAAACCTCCTTTGACTGGCAGATGCAGGAGAAACTATACTTTTCTATACTGGTTGGCAGAGTGTGAATTGAAGGGAAGCAAATATTAGGTTCAACAAAATAAACTGAGAATATTCAAGTTTATTTAACACTTTCCTGAAAAGTATAGGGGTATATAAGTCTAGGATGAAAGATAAGGCTTTAAAACTTGAGATAAAATATGAATAAAGGGGCCTAAATATGTAATTACTTGGGAAGAAGCATCTTTCCTGTGTGTGGTAATGCAGGTCCTCCTTCCGGAGAAGCTGACACAAAGACAGCATCAGACGGGCACAAGAGTTATTCGGGTGGCGGGGGTCAGGGGGAGACTACCTATGAAAGAAAACAAGAGAAAGCCAAAGGAGGCTGGGAGAACTATCCCACTATGATGCATGTCTGACTCCTTTGAAGGAGAGGGGAAGGGAGGGCGGAGAGGAAGCCGGCTTTGCACTGTAGTGCAAAAAGACAGTTTTGGTCAAGTTGATGGGGGAGTCCTTGAGCCAAAGTCCCCGTCAGAGGAATCCCACATCTCCCAGGAATGGGCCTGCCTTAGAACCCCTGCTGCACTCAGTCACTGGCTGGGATAAGCTCCTGGGAAGGGTGGCCTCGGCACCAAAGCCGTGATGGACAGAGTGTAGCATCCGGGGCCAGCATTCAATCACACTCCCTGAAGTAGGAGATGTGAGAGGGCGTTTTCATGACCGTCACAAATCATTTAATCAGTCACTATGCCTTCACGAGACTAACCATTTTAATAAAAGTCTGAGCTTCGATTGGGTAAATAAACATGAATGATTTTACTTCACACTTACCTCTCACAGATAAATGAAAATTACCATAGAAAGTTCAGCTAGAATAAACAAAAGATTTCAATTGACCATAAAAATAGAAAACCATCCTAATTAATCAGTCCCTTCAAATTTATTCCTTGTTTGCCGACATTAACTACTTTTAACACATGTAAGCACACATTACTTTCAGGATCTCAGTTTGAAACGAGAGCAGTGGCGTCGATTGAATAAAGCCAGTAGAGCACATCAATGACACTGCTCAGATAATCAAAACAAAGTTTCACAGGACAAGGGACAAAGGTAAACAGAAATTTATGGGATTATCATGTGGAATGTAAAATGTGTATGTCACTATCCTATGGGTTTTATGACGAGGGACAAAGATGAGCAAGAAAGACACCTACATATTAACCTAAGTATAATAGGGGAGCTCCATTTTGCTCTGATATTGCATGCTGTCAAAGGGCTGGTTTGAGTTGATGACATCTGTGTGTACTGGTAGAAACCTGAATAAATGGACTGTTTACATGAAAAACAGCTGATCTTGGACATTCTTTTTCCTGAGTGCACAGAAAGTAGCTCTCACAATCCTAATAGGAGCTAAGTGACATGCATGGTGCACATAGTGATAGTTTAGGGCTTTCAAATGAACCTGCTCTCATGTTTTGCTACCTTATGCCATTGTGTGTATTTTCTGTGATATCCATAAATCTGGGCCAGTGGTTCAAGGGGCCTCTCTAACTGTGGTAACCACATGCTGTGTGGGAGACTGTCTTCCATGTGGAGGCATCTGAAGGTGGTTTAGTGCAAAGAGTAGCAGAGATAGAGGATTTATTCCCAATCTTTCTGAATGATCTTCGGGAACAAACTGTCATACCATGGACGCTAGTTGCCTGCCCTCAGTAAAATGAAGAGATTAGACTAGATAAATTTTTCAAACAGCTCCATAGAGCCCTAGGAATTTCCCAGTATACCTCATGGGACCACTCTGGAAAAAGGAAAACTGAGATTGTGGGGCAGTGCTTATAAACAGTTTGCTGTTTTATATTTGCATTCCATAAAAGAGCTCATCTGAAGAAAAATCTTGAGGATTGAAAATATGTGCATTATGTGATTTCTAAAGTCTCTGCAGTGAAACGATTCTAATCTTTTAATTAAACCTGTGAATAGTGAGAGATTTACAAAGCGTAGGGTGAGGCAACCCTAGAAAATAATTTTTCCACACCTGCAAGTTGTTGTGTTAAGTGTATCCAAACAGCAGAAGTTGATGAACAATACTTTTGTTCACATCCTGTTGTGCATCACATGGTATGGGAAGCTGATAAAAGGCCCCACAAAAGCTATCTTCATCCTAATGCCTGAAACCTGTGAATGCTACCTTACATGGAATAAAGGGATCTTTGTATATGTAATAAGGTTAAGGAGATTATCCTAGATTATCCAGGTGGGCCCCAAATGCAATAACATGTATCTTTGTAAGAGGGAGGCCGTGGGAGATCTGACACACAGAGGAGAAGGTGGAACACAGATTTGAAGATGCTGGCATTGAAGATTGGAGTGATGTGGCCACAAGCCAAGGAATGCTGACAGGCATCAGAAGCTGGAAGAGGCAATGAACAGATTTTCCCTGGAGCCTTCAGAGAGAGCATGACCCTGCTGACACCTTGATCATCCCAGTGATAGTGATTTCATACTTCTACCCTCCAGAACTGTCAAAGAAAAAATTTCTGTTGTTTTAAGACACAAAGTTTGTGGTAATTTGTTACAGCAGCCAAAGAAATCTAACATACTTGGCGAAGGCTTTTTTCCCCCCAAAATCCTATTTTCCACCTTCTGAAAACAACACAGGTGAGCCACAAACAAAAGGAGATAATAGAGTTATGCAAGACCACCTGCAAAGACCAGTGAATTAGTCATCTGGAACACATTAACCACACATTTGTTGCAATCTCTAGTAACCCAAAAGAGAGGATTTTTTTTAAGTAAACATTTTATTGAGGTAAATGATATATACAGAAAAATAAAGAAATCCAGAACTAAATGAATTTTCATAAAGTAAACATGCTGTATAAGTCGCACCAGGAGAAATCCTCATCCCCCTTCTAGTCACTAACTCCCCCAAGGTAACCACTATCTTGACTTCTAAGAAACAACACATTCACATTCACATTCCCGTCTTTTGTACTTTACCTAAATGGAATCATACAACATATAGTCTTTTGGGTCTATCTCATTTCACTTAACATTTCATTTTTGGCATTCTCCTATACTGTTGCATATAGTAGCAGGCCATTTATTCTTAATGCCATGTAAGATATTTATTCCTATGACTGTATGATTATACCACAGAGTACTTATCCACTAGTGGTCACTTGGATTGTTTCCACTTTTAAATTATTATGAATAGCACTGCTATGAATATTTTGGGGATCAAGTACCTATGTATTACTTTTGGGTGAACAGTGCCTGGGTTGAAAACGCTGGACCATAGCGTACACATGTTTAGAATAGAGGATTTTATAAGAATAAAAATGTAATTTCAAAATCACCCCCATTTCATTATGCTGATATTATTCAATTATATTTCTATTATTTGACCTTAAAATTGTAGGTGAATTCTGAACAACCTAAGTCTTTTGATTAGATTTTCTTAAGAGAAACTGGCTAAACTCTGAAGTCAGGGTTTTATATTTATGTTTATCATATATTTTAAAGGTCACCTTAATGTAGTAAAATATTTTTAAAAATCGCAATTAAAAAAAAAAAAAAAACCCAAACTTGGAACCTGACGCTTTTGAAGTTTCTCTTTCATATGATTTTCTAGGAGGAAGAACATCCTTAGTAAAGGTGACATGTTATCCCTAGAGAAGCATCTAAGGCATTCTGATAATCTTGCAACTTCTCATATAATCCAGAAGGATAGAAAACTACAGTGAAGTGCCTGTTCTCAGATTTGAATGGGTGCAAAAAGATGAAAATATAATTAATCCAATTGTGTTTCTTTGAGACATTTCCAACACTTCCAGCCAGCAGAACAATGGCGATTTTTTTTCCCTTTCCAGCAGAAATAGATTCTTTTTTAAACATTCTACTTTGAATATAGTTTTTCTGTGTTTTTTTTTTTTTTGGAATTGCCTTTCTCCTCCAACCAGGATAGTAAAGCTTTGAGCTCTGTATAGGCATGCATAAAAGATTTTATAAAACACAGAATATTAAAGTTGCAGACAAAAGAGCTAGGATTTAGACTATAATACTATCAGCTTGGGGCTGAAAGAATCAGAGGTCTAAAGGTTTACAGACTCAGAATGAAAGCACGTACAACACCTAGCTCTGAAAATTAGGTCACGTTAACAGAACCATTTGACTGCTCACTTTGCATGTGAAAGACCAATATTTGATGAAATATGACTATTTTAATGGAAGGCTTATGTCAGCAGTTATGAAAACAAGGACTGATACTGAAAATAGTCTCCTTTCCCTGTTGTCTTTGTCCTTCTAATTTTTCCCGATTGAGTTGGAATTTCTGTCTTTATCCTACACCTTACTTCTCACCCAGCAGCGGTCCCTAATTCAGAACTAATTTTTAAAGGTCAAACTAAAGTCTGGAAGCATCCCAAGAACCCATGATTATGCACCAACATTGTTGAGTAGCTAAAGAGTACACAGCTTTTGGCTAGGCACAGTGGATTCTTTTTAAATAAACAGGTACAGTGAAGAAAAAAATAAAATAGATGAATCCACTAGATATAGAAGACCCAAATTAAACACAAAGAACTATTGATTTCTTTCTCTTGTAAAAGTACACAGCTGAGAAAAGATTATACAGTAAGTACTTTCCTAGTATTTAAAATGTAGTAGAAATAATTCATTCCATTAATCAACATTCATTAAGCAGGGCACTTTTGCAGCCATTGGGGATTCTGAACAAAGCAGACAAAATTTTTTACCCTCATGATGCTTACATTTTAAGAGAAGGGAGACAGACAATAAAAAATAAATGAATTATGTACCATATATCAGTGGTGATAAGAGTTAAGGGGGGTAGTCCGCAACTTTACATAGGTAGTCAAAAAAGGCCTCACTAAGCAGTGCACATGAGCAAATATCTGAAGGAGGTGACAGGGTGAGGGGGGTTGGGGGGGTGTTGGTGGGGCTAGCTGGGGAAAAGCACCCCAAGCAAAGGGAATAGCTAGTGCAGGCACTGACACAGGAAGAAGAGTGGTGTAACAGAGGAGCATTGTGCCATGGAGTGGAACAAGCAAGAAGGAAGCACTGGGAGACTGACAGCAGCAATGAGGAGCTAGATGATTGTACCCAGTACCTTGTGAGCAACTGTAGACAGATGGGATTTTACTCTTGGAGAGATGAGAGACCATTATGAGTAGGTGTTCAACAGAGGAAGATATCACCTAGTTTGTATTTGAAGGAATCGCACTAGCTGCTATGTTGAGAAAAACTGAAAGGGAGAAATGGTGAAAGGACAGAAAAGGGTTAGGAGGCTACTGAAATAAAACAGGTGAGAGATAAGGGGGCTTGGACCAAGATGTAGCAGCAGATGTGCTGAGAAGTGGTCAAATTATGGGTCTATTTTCAAAGCATAATGGACAGAATTCACTGATAGGCCAGAGCATACGAGAAAGAGGGAGTCAAGAGGAACCCTACTTTTGGCTTAAGCACCTAGAAGGATGGAATTACCATTGAGGAAGCTGGGAAGGGTCAGGTATGGGAAGGAAGGTAAGGAATTTGTTTGGGGTTGGCTAAGTGTGATGTGCCTATTTAGACCAAAAGTAAAGATGTGGAGTAGACAGATGGATATGTGAGTCTGGAATTCAGGGAAGAGGTCCAGGGTGGTGATGAAACTTTGGGAATCATCAGCATATAGTTGGTATTTAAAGCCATGGTACTGGAAGAGATGCCCAAGGCAGTGAGTATACACAGACAAGATGTCCAATAACTGAGCCCTGAAGCCCCACGATGTTTAATAGAATATAATTTATCTGGAACTCATGACAAGAAGTATTCCACAGAGGGTTTCAAAAAGATTCTGGAGGAACTGATCCCTTAACACAAAATATTGCAAAGTACGATCATACACTGAGTGGTGACTTTAAAGAGATGCTTGCTAAAGTTCCTCCAAATGTTGTGTGATTTTTATGACTAGAAATGAAATCTTCCTTTATCCTCATAAAATTTTAATATATGAGTACTTGATATAAGTATGCAATAGAATCTGCTGATTTATTTATATCTCATATATGAGGATCAATCTTTTATTGTTCAGATAATATGCCATAGTAAAAAATTTGCTGCTTAGATTTGAAATTTAAGCATGAATGTTTCAACAAAGTGCCATTAGATTCATGAGAATCAGTGATTTAAATATAAAAATGATATTAATACACCTGACCAAAGAAGATATACAGACAGAAAATAAGCATAATGAAAAGATGCTCCAAATCATATGTCATTAGGGAGATGCAAATTAAAACAATAAGATACTAATATACACCTATTGGAACGGCCAAAATCCAGAACACTGACAACATCAAATGCTGACGAGGATGTGGAACAACAAAGAACTCTCATTCATTGCTGGTGGGAATGAAAAATGGTACAGTTACTTTGGAAGACAATTTGGAGGTTTCTTACAGAAATAGATACATCTTACCATACAATCCATCAATCTCACTCCTTTGTATTTACCCAAAGGAATTATAAGCTTATGTCCACACAAAAACCTGAACACAGATGTTTATAGCAGCTTTATTCATAATTGCCAAAACTTGGAAGCAACCAAGATGTCCTTTAGTAGGTGAATGGATAAATAAACTGTGGTCCATCCAGACAATGAAATACTATTCAGTGCTAAAAAGAAATGAGTTACTAAGCCATGACAAGACATGGAGGAATGTTAAATGCATATTACCAAATGAAGGAAGCCAGTCTGAAAAGGCTACATACCATACGTTCCCAATGATATGGCATTCTGAAAAAGGCAAAACTATGGAGCTAATAAAAAGATCAGCGGTTTCTGGGGGTTGCGGGGGAGGGATGAATAGGCAGAACACAGAGGATTTTTAGGGAAGTGTGTATGATACTACAATGAATACTAGAATGGATATATGTCATTATACATTTGTCTAAACCCATACAATGTACAGCACTTAGAGTGAACCATAATGTAAACTATGAACTTTGGGTGGTTATGACATGACAATATAGGTTTATCAATTGTAAGAAATTTACCACTCCAGTGAGTGATGTTCATAATGGGAGAGACTATGCCTGTGTGGGGACAGAGAGTATAAGGGAACTCTCTGCACTTTCCTCTCAATTGTTGCAAATCTGAAACTGCTCTAAAAAAATGAAATCTTTTTTTGAAGGATATTAATTAGACCAAAAGTATCCTGTGTTACGTCAAATCAAATCCTGAGTTGATTTAACCAAGAGACAGTGAATATTCTCCCTTTAATCTGATATAGCTGGATATTTTGAGCCATGTGAGGAGAGACTGTACAAGATTGATGATTTTCATAAATGTTTGTCTTTTTAGCACATAAAATTAAAGTCAGGTGTGTCAAAATAATATTAAAAATTCAGAATTTCAGGAAAAATTCACTATTTAATACTATACATACATATCACTTTCAATATACCTTTGGTTTGGACTATACATATCTAGGTTTATGTGAACATTCTGTAACCTCTGTAAACCCTGAGGAAAAATGTCTATCATACAAGACCCCACATTATTCCTCCTGCATAGACTCTAACTGATTCTTTACCTTTGGAATGCACTTATAACAACATTAACACCTTTTACCCCCACTTCCACCCTGGTTATCTTTGAAATTAAACTCACCAGAGAAGACTTCTGAAAGATTGTGATATTTTAACTGTCATGTACTCATCAATAGAACATCCTTTCTATCATTTCTTAGCATTCCCTTTCAAAATTACTCAAGATATATATCAAAAACTTTACATGATGCCATAAGACAATTTCATTAAGAACTACATCTCTCTTTTCTCAAGGAACGCTATCTCTCAATCAGGTAACATGTTCTTTCCTCGTTGTAGCCAGTTTAAGCCACATTTTCAAATACAAAAATATTTGATCCTAAAAAATTTAAATAATCCATAGGAAAGTAAATTATTTACAGAGAAAATACTCTTTTTTAATTAAAGATTCTTCCTCATGAGACAGACTCATAGATAACTTTATGGAAGTCTATTAATCTCATATCTTCTTAGAGGAATTATAACAATACAGGGTAAGAAGTGACCACGTCGTAAAATAAAACATGAATACCCACAACAGCTGACCCAGATCCTAAGTGAGCCTAGCCAAGACTAGGGGGTTTGCTGGTCTAGAATGACCTTACTCATGGCTGACAGTTGGCTAGCTATTGGCTGTGGTGAGTGAGCCACATGCCTCTCTCATCATCTGGTGGCGGCAGGGTTCCAAGAGAACAAGTGGAAGTATTCAAGGTCTCTTGAGGCCTAAGCTTAGAAATGGCATGATATCAATTTTACCGCATTCTATTCATCCAAGAAAATCACAAGGCCAGACACAATTCAAGAGGTAGGAAAGTAAATTCCACCTCTTGAAGGGAGGAAATGAAAAGACGCCACAGATGAGTGTGGATACAGGAAGGTGAAAAAGTTACTAAAGTTGGAGCAAGAAGGGAAGTTCTAGGAGATGAGGTCACAGAGCTAGGCAGGGAGAAGATAAATAGTGGAAGCCAGGAGACCGGTTAAGAGGCTATTGAAACAATCCAGTGAAGAAATCAAACCATTGATTTTCAAGTAGCAAACTCCCAATACACACTGCCTGACAAAAATTTCACTGTAACGAGCAAGCATCTGAAACTCAAATAAAGCGTGCCTTACCAAAACACTACTCTAAATATCTTGTGTTTTCACATCCTAATCCCCTTGTTCTTGCCACTAAGCAAAGTGTAGTTTTTTCCACAAGGCAAGATATGGAATAAAAAATTAAACTAATTAAAATTTGATTCTGCAGCAATTCCTACAATTCTCAATGTATATAATATGACTTTTAAACACCGAAGATATATACAAATTTGAGGTATTGTAACTGTTTTCAAAAATTCAAAGATTCGGGTTATAAAAAATATTCACAATAAATGATTCACTAAACAGCCGATCTAGTAACAGGGAAATTAACCATTGAAATAACAACAGAAACATAAGAAACTGCTCATAACGATGAAAGCAATACATTTGACAGCTAGCACATGCAGCAGCAACTTTACTTTAACGGATGGTTACATATAATTCCTTTACGGGTATAGACTATATGTCAAGGCCTCTACAAAAAATTTTATAAGACAAAAAAAATGTGTTACATAACGAATCCCCAGATCCTTAAAATTTAACAAGAAAGTAGAAATTTTATTTCAACTTTATTCATAAACATAAGCCTTAGAATTATTTGAGCTAAAAAAAAGGTAAAAAAAAAACGTTTATAACTTTTAACCCATGTCTTTATTCTTGCAACCTTTTCTGTCTATGATTCAGAAGTAATCTTGAGAGCCATCATAAACACACCAGAATCTTTGAACAGAATCATACTTATACTGTACAAGGCAAAAAACCCCAAAACAACAAGAAAAAGAGCCCTATTTTAAAATTTCGTGCAACAAAATTCTATAACTTACCTTGGAACCTTATCCCAATAATTCTCATTATCACCAAATTATTGGACTTACTCATTTTCTATCAACTCACACACCAAACTTTTATTAAGTGAGTAAAAGACATCAATTTTATAATACAGCAAATTTAATCCATGATTTCATTCATTCAGACACCAGTGACTGAGTGTCCACAAAGCGCAAAGCTCGATATGTATGGATTAAAATTAACTGTCTTGTGTGATAACTAGGGGAAAAGAGAATGGAACATTTGCTGATTGTCTGCCATGTGTTCTGCTGTATTAGGGGGTCATTTTAACACCTCACAGGAACCACAGGAGGTTCAACAGTTAAGTAATTTGCCCAAGCTCACAGCTAAAATGTGGCAGAGTCTGGATCCGAGTACAGAACTATCCAGTGTCAACACCTATACTTTCTCCACTGAACCATATTTTTAAATGCACGTTGGATAGTTCATAAGATAGAGGTAATAAAAGTATTTTCAAATAACCTTTGAAACTATTTTTTACATTCACACCATAACACATACCTCACAGCTCTGGTTACTTCGGCTCCACACTTGCCAGGCCCCTCAAACAACATAAGCATAACATATTTATCCTTGAAGTGCGTAAACAGTCAAATATACAAGATTCCAAATTATGGTTAGAAAATCTTTAGAATATTTTTACTTATTGATAAATATTATGGGAGCACTGACAAACCAGAGTAAGCCATTAATGTTATACCATCAGCTGGGAAAGGTTTGGGAAATCAGATCATTACATTTCTCCCCACATTACCCACTTTTGAGTCCTATGGCTACCACAGCTCATTGGTATGTCTAGAACTTAGAATTTAGCTAAATCTGATCACTACACCATTGTACATTATTTTATTTCCATATTCATAAGAATTTCTATTGAAATGTTCAGTCAAACTTAAAAGTGTCTAAAGTCAAATAAATACAACTATTCAGTAATGCTTTTAACTCTGAAGTAATCCACAACTTGAACGGAGACAATGAAGACACTGAAATTGTTAAAGATTCTGTTTACCTTGGTTCGGTCATCAGTTTAAACGGAGACTGCAGCCAAGAAATCAAGAGAAGACTGAGACTCACAAGGGCAGCAACAAAAGGAATAGGAAAGACCACCAAGCATAAGGAAGTGTCAGTAGAGACTAAGGCCAAGATTAGCCACAGCCTCATATTTCCAATTACTATGTATGGTGTGAAAGCTGGACAGTGAAAAGGGCTGACAGGAAAAAAATTGATTCATTTGAAATATGGTGTTGAAGGAGAGCTCTACAGATACCCTGGACTGCCAGAAAGACGAACAAGTGGGTCCTAGAGCAAATTAAGCCTGAACTATTGCTGGAGACAAAAATGACAAAACTGAGGCTGTCCTACTTTGGACAGATCAAGAGAAGGCAGCATTCTGTGGAAAAGACAATAATGCTGGGAAAAGTAGAAGGCCGCAGGAAAAGAGAAAGACCAAATACAGGATGGATTAATTCCATAAAGGAAGCCAAATGCATGTGTCTACAGAAGCTAACTGAGTAGGACTGTTGAGGACTGGGTATTGTGGATATCACTCACTCATAGGGTCTCCAGGAGTCAGAGCTAACTTGACGGCATGTTACAATAACAAATCTACAAAGCAATCCTGGAAAAAATACACTACTCGGAAATGATACCAGACTTGGCCTTTTGACTGGGGTAGAAAAAAATGTGTTTCATCTGATATGTTTTAGACTACCACTTACCAGGTTTTATTTGATATATTCCAAAATCACTCCCAAGACAATTCTGATGTGCACCAAAGGTAGAGAACCATGGCTTATATGATGATTGTCATTTCCTTCCTTTTTAATTTATATGAGAAATAAAGGATTTTGTGAGCATAAGGCTTTTCTCTGTTTATGAACCAATTTTAGGGAAAGTATTCTTAGTAATATTCTACAAAGATAAATATATGTATCATTTTTACCTTGTTTTTCTTCTACTAACTTTATTTTTGCATTAAAAAGCTTTTGCTATTTGCTGTAAAATGTGCTTGTGTGCTTTCTAACTTTAAATCTGTAACATGTAATTCTTGGTGATCAGTTTAGTTTATGAGTTGTATTTTTTCTTATGCAAATTATCCTGTTAAGTTATGCATTATGGTATAGTACTTATAAGAGGTTTTCAATCTCCTAGTCATAAAAGGCTTTGTGGTGAACATAATAAGTGTAAATGTATCTACTGGCAGACTATTGAATACTAAGTATCATATACTTTGCTACAATAAAAATTGGAAAAGACATTTTAAAAAGATTTATAGTTTCCCTTCAAGCATAGAATATTAGAATATTCAAATAGTTACATTTTGACAAACATTGACAATATTTTTCATATTATATTGAAAATTATTTTCCTCTGAAATCATCTGCTCACATTCCCGACTTAATATTCAGTATATGTAATGTTCTACTGAAGTAGATGTGTTCAGAAACAGGACTCCTGTACAAGAACACACACAAAATATATGTGCATTGTAGATTAGGCTCTACGCCTGTTGCCATTAAGAAGTTGATTTGGGGACATACCCTAAGTTTCCCCACAGCTCCTATGACTTCCGTATCTGTCTTGTTCTAGCTTCCAGTGGTTTTAGTCTCTGTGCTGACCCCAGTGGGAAGTACAATTTGGACGCAGCAGCTTAAGTCTTCCTAAGACATGGAAAAAAGATGAAGTCCAAAGATACTGTACCTCATATTCAGAGAACTAATAAAGAAATATACATTTATTTATGATAAAGCAAACTAAATTCAGTTGAAGTGGTTTTCCTTCACACATACAAAAATAAGATTTCTAAACAGGATATTTTTTTAAATCCTTTAAAAGTTTTATTATTTAAAAAGTGTGTTTACTGGTGAAATTTGAATAAGGTCTGTATCGAGTTAACAGTACTGTCAGTTTCCCAGTTTTGATAATGTATGATAGTTACGTAAAATATTATCATCAGAGAAAAATGAGTGAAGGGCACGGGGAACTCAAGTAGTTTTGCAACTTTTCTGAGTAGAATATTATTTCAAAATAATAAGTTTAAAAATGTTTTGTGAAATTTACTGCTATTAAAGTTGCTTTCAGACTTTCTACTGCTTTAGAATTCTATAAGTCATTTGCAGATGATAAATAATCAGGGCTCCAATACACAATTATCACTTTGGTGCAAAAAGATGTTAACTAGCACTTCTTAATTTGTATGGTATCTTTTTCTTTTCTCTCAAAGCAACACTTATGAGCAAATGTTTCATAGTTTTAAACTCTACTATATTTTCTGAAACGTGCTTTTACTTAATTGGTCTTTTCAGAGATTTATTTAATGGAGGTAATTGATGTCATCATTTCTTCCTCATATTTTCCTAATGAGTTAATTCCCTCAAACTCTCTTTGGGTGAAAGACTTCCAATCTGAATTTCCCTTACAAGTTGTTGAAATATGCAATATAAAAAATTAATAAAATATCCCCCCATTTAAATAATAGTAAGTTAAATAAACATATACTATCACTTAATGTTTGCCATCTGTTGGTCATCATCACTACAGATTAATCTTGTCTCAATTTGATGTTTAGACATGGCTTGTAGCTCTGTCAACATGGGCTTGCTCAATGTCTTCAATACTGTATTTGTTCAATAAAAAATTTTATACACAATTTGATGTTGTGTATAATCAAAAGTAGCTATTGTTTTAAAATATTATTTCAAAATTACATATTATTTATATTTTGCTTTACTATCTTGATAATACTTCACAGCAATATTTTAAGTTCATCTTAATAATAATGAAATGTATTTCATTAACTTTTAATAATTACGACACTATTATAATAATGTAAATATAAGAAAATATATGGGCATATTAATTTTACTTCCAAGCATATTTTCACTTAGATACAATCTATTCTGCCTACCACTGTCTAGTATATGTGTTAACATATAAAAATATTACATTTCAATTTTAGAAATATTATTGAAATTCAGTAAAATATTTATGACCTGAAATTTGCATTTACCAAAAAAATTCCACCTGGTTTGTACTGTTTCACTGTTTCAAACTTTAAGCATATATAAAAATTATAAGTGGTCACACAGAATAACAAGATGGAAGTAACTCAACTTCTTTTTCCTCACCTTTATAATCAATGGGCTAGCTTGGTTTATTTCAAATCTGTTTAAATGCAGGATTATGTAGTACTACAGGGACTGGGGACATGAACTCCATCTGAAGCAAGCTCTAGTGAGTTGAAACCTTTATAAATTTACTCTCAAAATGAACATATATTGCTGCGTGTGCATGTGTCAGAAGTACAAGTGGGAGATCTCTGAATAAAGTTCTGAGTAGACTTCAATGTTCATTCAAGAATATAAGTAATAAATGCTAATTTGAAGATTACCACACCTTTTTGAACACTGATCACAACTGCAGCAATTACTTAGAATTTAGAACAAAAATATTTTTTCAAGGAGGAGTAATTTATCACTGGCATTGTTTGGAATTGCCAGGTCACGGCAAATATAAAAAAAGGAAGCAGACAAAATTTGAGTTGTTTTTATTATAGCTTTTCATTGTTATACAAAAAAAGCACTCGCCTTTACTTCCTTTCCCCAGGTCCTCTCGCCCAGCCTTGGTACCCTATGGTGTACTGAGCCATATGCTCTTCCCTGAAAGGACCGCACTCATTTCTCTTTCCTGCACCTTTGCTTTGTCTATTTTTTGTTTGAGGAACACTCATTCCTTTTACCTTCTTTTATTTCCAGCTATCAAAATCTGATTTCTCATCTTTGTTCAAGTTATTCAAATACTACAACCCAAGGATTCAATTCTGTGTAGTGCAATGGAAAGTATACTGGATAGGGAATTACAAGTACTAATTTCTAGTCCTTCCTGTCAAAAAAAATATACTCTATTGCTTACCAGATGTGCAAGCCCTCTGGGCCTCAGTTTCTAGAACTCTCAAATGAAGAGTTTACACTAGATGGATTCTAAGATCCCTTCCAGTTTTTTGAAAACTGCAGTTCTATGATATGTCATCTATCCTGAAAATAGTTTTTCTTTATTTTCACATAGTAACTAATTAAATAATTAATTCTTCCTAAAGTGATTCCAGGACATTTGTTTCTGGTGGTGATGAAGAACTAACAACAGGAATCCATGAATATCTGATGATACACAATCTATAATTGGTGATTTGACGGAGACAACACCACCTAGGTAAATGTCAGATCGAGAAAGTCAGAGGAATATATGAAAGCTTCATTGGTGAGAGAGAGATTCAAACTAAATCAAAAAGAATAGCAGAGCTTGCAAGGAGCAAGAGATGGGACCTTAAAAAAGGAAGTGGTATGTGGTGTTAGTATCCCACCGAGGAGTGGGAGATGGAGGAATGGCAGTGGGCAGGGGTGCTGGAGAGGGCAATAAGGAAAGAAGGATCAAATGGTGGTGAAATGTACTCTTGGTAAACCAAAGGCCTAGTATTCAAAATAGGTCTCAAAAAGAAAAGTGACATGAGTTTTCCATTAACTGTGGTAGCACTCTGTGACAGAACAGTGCCTTATGATCCTTCAGGCCTCTCCTGCCTCCACTGGGAAATATCACCCTGTTACCTATGAGTGGCAGGGCATGAAGACACAAAAGGAACATTTTCTATTTGTCCCTTGTCCCACCTGTAACACTCTAATCAATCATTTCAGCTGTTCCCAAACTACAATTTATTTCTTTTTAAACAAAAAGAGAAATGTTCTTAAAAACATTTAAAAATTGTTTACAGAATCATAAGTAGGCCTTTTGTTCCAACTTCATGCCCCTTTTGAAAACCTCTGGCCAGGACTTTGAAAATGGAGAGTGTCAGCCATCCTCTTTCCATCTCATGATTAAGAAGAGACATGGAAGCAGATCTAAAATACTGTCACACACAATAAGATGTAATCACACACCAAATTTCCATTCTCGTAAGTAAACTAACCTGAGTTCAGCTCGTAGTCTTATTAAATAAGAAGAAATTATTACCTATTCTTGTAAACCTATTCTCCACCCCCATGCCTGTCTCCCTCTTCCTTAGTCTCCTTTTTTTCAAGGAATCAATCACAGAAAAGATTCATTAAAGATAATAACATAATTTTCCCCTTGCTAACTTTTGGGTAAGATACTCTCAATCAGTAAAGCGGTCCAGAGACCTAAGCGAAGTGAAAATGAAATGAGACGCCAGGCAAGCAGCCTTTGAATCATGACAGTAACAACTAACGGCGATGGTGGTGGTGGTGGTATTGATGATGATGATGATGATGATGATGATGATGATGGTCACAGCAACCAAGCAGTGAAGGCGTGCCATGTGGTAAGTATAAAGTTTCTTAAGGATTTAGATCCCTCATTAAGAAACTTTCTTGAGTTCCCTTCCTGTAGATATGTGACCTTGGTGAAACATCAACTTCCTTTATCTGAAGCCTTACATCAGCTATGAAAATTAGTAATATAAAAATGAAACATAATTTATCCACTACATTGTAATACTTTGTACAGCACCAAATAAACCCTTTTCTTTCTAAACCAATTTAAATGGCCTATTTTCCTCTTAGTCCCTCAACTTCAAAGAAAGAAGTGAATTAATACACTGTAATTCAAGCAAATCATTTCAATTTTATTTATTTTTAATTTCTATTAATAGGAGTGTTTATAGGTGTGACACACACAGACATATATATGTGTGTGTGTATGATGTGTATATATATATATACATATAAAAACTGGGAAGGCATTTTATAACTTTCAAGCCCTTTGGCATACTTCCTAGAAGTCTCAGTAATGACTATAGTTACTCTTAATTGCCTTCAACACACTTACATGAATGCTACATTCAGTTGAATTATTTCCTGGATTCCCTCTAATTAATCTGATAGCAGCTGTTTTAAGGCCTGTGCTGATTAACAGTTGCAAGACAGCTAAATGCCTAGTACAAGAAAAGCTCTCTGAAGCTTACGTATGTTCATCCACATAATTTTGTCTTTTAAGCATCAACATTTCAAAGAGGATCTTCTATTTTTAGTTAACTGTATTATTTGTTTATATAACTCAAATGGTTTCACCCTAACACACTGAAATATCATCTCAATATATTTACTAAATATCCTAATAGATATTATGGAAATTCAACATTGCAAAAAGTAAACATAAGAACAAGTTTTAAAGATTTAAAGAAAACAACAACTGAGGAGGTATTATAGTATGTATTTGTACTGGTTTCCTCGTCCCAGTACAGAAAATATAAATGAACTTTACAATACAAATGATATATTAAATAAAGCACTCATCTAAAGTAAAATGCTGCTAGGCAAACTTTTAAGGTCAAACCATAGATACTTGTTGATATTTTACTCCATTTGTCCTACAAAAATGGCAATTTGATGCATCTCAGCCATATGTTCAGTTCAAATAACGACAACTGAATGGTATTTTCTGTAATTAGCAATTTTAGGTTACATTTTGCCTGTCAGAAAATCAAAGCTCTGATTCTGCCATTCTTCCGTTAAAGCATTCAAAACGAGATCTCCTCAGATACTGCGGCCAGACTTCTTGGTCTGGCACAGTTTCCTCTCCATCCTGGTCTTTGGCCAATACAGATTATTCCTGCCTAATTCCCATTCCTTCAGCTCCCCCAGCAAGTGTCCTTCTTTCCTCGAGTTATGCTATTTCCTCACTCAGCCAGGAATAGCCTATTGGAATCCTTCAAAGGAAAGCTTACAGCCACTTCCTCAAAAAGCTATGTCAAGATTCACAAACTCACATGCCCTTCCACAAGAAGCATAAGTAAGCTATCACGAGCTGGCTGCAGGCTTAAGGGAGATGGCTGATGGTCAGCTCTAGATCACCGCAGTGGGTGAGGTTTTCAGATATCATGACTGCATGGAATATGCCAGAAATCAAGAATTTAACGTGTGATATCCTGATTTTTAAGTGTTGGCAACAAACAGAATGTAAATTCCAAAAACTCTGGAGGTCAAACAGTACACATCTGCTGACTGGCCTCTGTCTCTCAACAGTCAGTTTGTGGCCTCTGCCTCATGTAATGCACTGAGGAACAAGTGACCTCTACGCGGTATATTCAGCTGATCTTTACATAGACTATCAGCGTGTGTATGTGTGTGCATATACATCCAGTTGGGGGCATATACATCTCACTGGTGTTTGGCATATAGCACAGTTCAATAAATGTTAACTATTAGGATGCAACAGCCACAGTATAATGCTTGACAATGCAAGAACTAAAATTCAAATCCTCACTTGGCCACTCACTAGGTGTGTGATCTTAGGCAAATTGCTTATCCTCTAAAATATGCAGTTTACTCATCAGAGTTAACATCATAATCTACCTAATTTGTAGAAATGTTGTGAGGAGTAAATGGGATAAAATGTGCAGCATCTAGGAAAGGGTCTAGCACGAGTGATCACTCAAACAAATGTTAACTGCCATTATTATTACCATTATCCTTATTAGATGTGTAGCGCACGTGTGTATACATATATTTTTTAAAACATAATACACACACATTTAACATGCTTTTACAGAATTATAAGTATGCCTTCTGTTCCCATTTTGTGCCCCTCTTGAGAAATGACAGCCAGGAGTTTTTTAAAAATACTCCCAAACATGAAACAACCCCCTCCCAAATTTCCATTCCAAGAGGATGAATTAAAAATAGCTATGTATTTATGTGGAAAAACTCAATGAATAAAAAAATAAAAATGAACGACTGACATACACAACAAGGATGAATTTCAAAAATATCACATTGAACAAAAGAAGCCAGACACAAAAGATTATCTACTGTATAATTCTATGTATATGAAGTTCAGTAATAGTCAAAATTAATTGACACCAACAGAAATCAGAACATAGGTTACCTTTGCTATGTAGGAATTGGCTGGAAGGGGCATGAGGGAAAGATGGGGAGTGACAGAAATGTAATCCCTTTATTAAGATGTGAGGTACACGTTTAATAAAACTGAAAAAGTCACTTAAGATCTACATTTCATAAAAAGAAAATTCCATCTCAATACAAGAATTTGAAAGGTGATTATTGCATTAAATACTTGTTGCATTTTCCTGAAAACACCATCTTAATATTACTATAAATGCATTTTTAAAATTATAAAATAATATCTGAACCCAAAAATACAAAAAATTCCTTAATCCCAATATACTATATAAAAGTTATCAGTAGAGTTTTAATTAGGGCCTATTTCTCCTTCATTAGTTGCTTACATGACCAATTGTTTTTTATGTCAATATGCTATCACTTATTAAGTTATATGTCACAGATGAACTCATGGAATATAGTTAAATCTTTAAAATTTTGAATGTACTGTGGGGATTGTGAAGTGGCTCAATGACATCTTAATATGTAGTAAATATAGGTGTTTGAAATTGGAATGAATTGGTACTGATCTAGAGGCATATACTGGAAGTTATTTTGAATACAAGAATAAAATTATAAGGTTTTCAATTTATTTTAATAATCTAAAATAGAGCGTAGAAAAAAATAAATTGGATTGCTTTCTAAATAAAAGTAACTTACTGCAGTTTACTGTCATAAAACTCTATACTTTCCAAAAATATTTCTGATGTAGATTTGACTTTTCTCAAGTTCAGATGAACTTGGGAGATATTTCCAGATCGTCTATTTCTAGTTCATTTTTATTGAAAGACAACAGATGTTTAATTTTGGAAAAAAACAATTTTCATGACCAAATGAATAACTATCTTAACAGGATTCTGGAAAGGCAATCTTCATGCTAAAATGTAATAAGTAGAAGAAAACAATCAGCAAGTGTGGTTCTTCAAATAATTAAGTCCCAAACTTTTAAAATTACGTCAAGTACACCATAATGCATTGGAATTATTTTTTAAAAACCGAAAGCACTAATAGGTTTTTAAAATTAAGTATAAAGTGGTGAAAAAATTGTTTGAAGTATTGCATTATAAAGAAAATAAAAATATACAAAAGAGAAACACCTCCAGAATGATTAGAATATCGATCTCTGTAAATCCACTGCTCCATGAAAGTAAAAAGAACACTGGAGAAAATTGTCAAAATCAACTTTTCCTGACATCTGGGAATTAACCAAAAGCTGACAACAATCTGGAGAGTCTTTATTCACAAAAAATAGCTGCGCCTCAATAAGAAGAGTGAACATCGCGTCATTTTAACTTTCTGTATTCCCATCCCCCTCTTCCCAGCTCTGTGTTACCCTTGAAAAAAACAGTAGCCTAGCAGCCAATGAAGGGGGAAGGCTGCGCTTGGAACTCCCCATAAAGCTCCATCTCACGGAGACTATCATTATTTGATCTGTCTCGCAGCTCCTTTAAAAAGCCCCATTCAAGGACTTCTCTTTACCTGACCTGACACAGAACTTGCTCAGTGAGGAAAGTGCCATCCCTAGAGTGTTTTGCAAAAATAACTAGCAGCAGTTGCTTAATATTTCAGCTTCAGGAGGTGGTGAAACAAGATGGGACAAACAAGAAGCTAGCCAAAACACTTAAGGGAAAATGTGGGGAATAAGATGGCCATATGCAGCTTTGAAAAGCCGTGATATATTTCTGTGGAATTAGTAGGCCACATGCATGTGCAAGGTTGTTTGCACGCCCAGAAAACACCTAGGAATAGCACTAACCTCTCAGCTCTGGCTGACTTGGAGTTTCTGTACAAGCTGAAGAAAAGGCTAAGGCAGAGCTGTCAAATGCCAGACTGTTGAAGGTGTGCTTCAACTTACAAGGAGAGAACCCCTGGGCAAAGGGTGGGAGACTTATTGGTTCAAGGAGCTTTTTAAAAAATTCTGTCCAAACACTGGCTGACCAATAAGCTAACCAAACAGAGACTTTAGTGGAATATTTGAAGAAATAATGGCTGAAAACTTCCAAATTTGATGCAAAACATTAACCTATATATCCAACAAATTCCAATGAAAATAAAGTCAAAGATATCCACACCTGGACACGTTAGTAAAACTGCCAAAATTCAAGAACAAAGAGAGAATCTTGAAAGCTGTAAGTGAAAAATGACTATTACATACAAAGGAGTTTTAACAAGATTAACAGCTGACTTATCAGAAATCACAGGGGTCAGAAGGCAGTAAGAAAAAAATATTCAAAGTGCTGAAAGTAAAAGAAAGTCAACCAAGAATTCTATATCCAAGAAACCAATCCTTCAAAAATGAAAAACGGGCCAGCGCCATGGCCAAGTGGTTACGTTTGCGCACTCCGCTTCAGCAGCCTAGGCTTTCACCAGTTCAGATCCTGGGCGCGGACATGGCACCGCTCATCAGGCCATGTTGAGGTGGCATCCCACATGCCACAACTAGAAGGACCCACAACTAAAATATACAACTATGTACTGGGGGGATTTGGGGAGAAAAAGAAAAAAAAAAGATTGGCAACAGTTGTTAGCTCAGGTGCCAATCTTTTAAAAAAGAGAAATTAAAGCATTCCTAGATAAACAAAAACTGAAAGAACTTGACACTAACAGATCTACCCAACAAGAAATACTAAATTAAGTCCTTTGAGCTAAAATAAAAGGACAGTGGACAGTAACTCAAATCCACATGAGGAATTAAAGAGCATCATTAAAAGTAATCACATAGGTAAATATAATGGACAATTTAAATGTATTTTTGTCATATTTTTCTTTCCCCATCTCATTTAAAAGAAAACTACATAAAGCAATAATTACAAAAATATGTTGATGGGTTCATAAGGTATAAAGAGGTAACTTGTATGACAACACAGCACAAAGAGTAATTCAACTTAAGTTGATATTAATCCAAGAAAGATTGTTTTAATATGTCAATTGTAATACCTATGTCAATCACTAAATACTCCAAAGCATATAATAGAATGGAAAATAACAGAAATATATAGAAATAATAGAAATGCTGAAATTCCCAATATGACACAAATGATTGAAATCGATTCAACAAAAAAACAGAAAATCTAAATGACCTATAACAAATGAAGACATTGAATTAGTAACTCAAAATTACCCACAAAGAAAATCTCAGGCCCACATGCTTCACTGGTAAAGTCCACCACATATTTAATGAAGAATTAAGACCAATCCTTCACATACATTTCCAAAAAATGGAAGAGGTTGAAACACTTCTCATCTCGTTCTGATACCCTGGTTACCCTAAAACTAAAACCAGACAAAGAAATCCCCATAAATGAAAACTACTGATTAATATCCCTTATAAATATAGATGCAAACATCCTCAAGAAAATAATAGGAAATCAGATCCAGCAGGATATAAAAAGAATTATACACCACCACCAACTGGGATATTTCCCAGGAAATCAAGGCTAGTTTAATATACAAAACTCAAGGCTGGTTTAATATACAAAAATCAATCAATGTAATACACCATATTATAGAATAAATGCCCAAAATCACATAACCACCCCAACTGATCAAGGAAAAAAACATTTTAAAAAATCCAATACTTTTCATGAAAAAATTCAATGATTTAGGAATAGAAGGGTACTACTTCAACCCAATAAAGGGCATCTACGAGAAGCCCAGAACTAACATCATATTAAATGGTAAAAGACTGGATCTTTTCTCCTTGATCAGAAATAGAACAAGCATTTCCACTCTTGCCATTTCTATTCAACATCAAGACACAGATTCTAGCTAAAGAAATTAGGCAAGAAAATGAAACAAAAGGCACCCAGAATGGAAAGGAATAAGTAAAACTATCATTATTTGCAGATGATATGATTTTTTTATAAAGAAAATCCTAAGATATCCTCACACACAGGGAAAACTATGAGAAATAATAAACAAGTTCAGCAAGGGTGCAAGATTCAAGATCAATATACAACAACCAATTTAAGTTCTATACACTTGCAATGAGCAAACTGAAAATGAAATAAAACAATTCTGTACAATAGCATCAAAAATAATAAAACACTTAGTAATAAACTTCACAAAATAAGTGTAAGACTTGTGCACTGAAAACCATAAAATACTGTTGAAAGAAACTGAAGAGGACTAAGTGAATGCAAAGATATCTCATGTTCATGGATCAAAAGATTTAACATTGTCAAGACGATAATACTTCCCAATTTAACTTACAGATTCAAAGCTATCCCTATCAAAATCCTAGCTTCCTTTTTTCACAGAAATTGACAAGCTGTGCCTCAAATTCATATGGAAATACAAGGGTCTAAAATAGCAAAAAAATCTTGAAAAGAAGAATGAAGTTGGAGGACTCACTTTCCAATTTCAAATTACTAGAAAGCTACAGTAACCAAGAGAGTGTGGTACTGGCGTAAGAAGAGGCATTCGGATCAATGGAATGGAACTAAGAGTCCTAGCATAAACTCTCAGATTATAGTTAACTGATTTTTGACAAGGGCACCAAGACAATTCAATGAGGGAAAGAAGAGTCTTTTCAACAAATGGTCCAGGGATAACTGGGTATCCACATGCAAAAGAACACAGTTGTAATCCTACTTCACGTCACATACAAAAGTTAGCTGCAAGTAGATCAAAGACATAAATGTAAAAGCTAAAACTATAAAACTCATAGTAGAAAACACAGGTATAAATCTTCAATACATTGGGTTAAGAAATGGTTTCTCACATATGGCAGAAAAAGGCATAAGTAACAAAAGAAAAAATAAATTGGGCATCATCAAAATTAAAATCTTATATTCTTCAAGGGACACCATCAAGAAAGTAAAAAGACAACCCACAGATTAAGTAAAAATATTTGCAAAGCACATTTCTGATAAGAGACTCCTATCTAGAACATACATAAAATTCTTTCGAGTCGACCCAATTAATTATGGGCAAAGTATTTGAAAAGACATTTCTTTGGAAGGAAGATAAACAAATAAGCACATGGAAGAGGCTTTTCATTTCTAAATTATTTTATAATTCTGGAAACTGTTATATTAAAAATATTACTTGAAATGGAAGGAGCATCCATTAACAGTCAATATTTTGTTAGATATTTTCACTGTGACTGGAATTGATGTGTATATGGACTGATGTTCAGATACTAGGAACTTATTTACAGATGCTGGTTCACATTTAATTTCCTCACACTAAACGCTGACCTTGACTGATCTTCTCGTGTGAACTCATTGGCTGGCAGTCTGCAATGACTAATTCTAAGTCAATCTCTCACTTTAGAACAATGAAACAAGGATGCAACTCTAAGAGAAGCAAAATAATTAATATTAGTTAATGTACAAACCAATCTAAGATCTAGTCACAGGCCAAAACAGAAGAGTGAACTGGTGAAGATATGCAAACATCGGAAACTCTCAGG
Source organism: Equus caballus (assembly GCF_041296265.1). Lineage (NCBI taxonomy): Eukaryota > Metazoa > Chordata > Mammalia > Perissodactyla > Equidae > Equus > Equus caballus. The sequence continues at coordinate 22,993,456 of NC_091715.1, read as the reverse complement.
CCCTTTGAAAAATTATAGTGTCAAAGACAAACAAGCTATACACATAAAGGTGTTAGTACAGAAAGCAGTGAGAAGTACATGAAGAAAAATATATTTTATAGGTAGATTAAACTTTTGGAATTACTAAAACATACAACTGTTGCTTAAAATAATTCAACTCAATTAAGCTAACAGAAGAGATACTAAAATGTTAATGACATTCAATATTTGTAGGACAGCAAAACAACCCACATCTTAATTACTTCTCTAACGTCATCTTTGCTGTAAGTACTAATAAATGAATAAATTTTTTCAATACTGCTGACAGGAAAAATAATTAAATGTACAAATAGCTACCACATAAAATAAATTCTCTTCAAAGCCATTGTAGATGAAGGTAAAATTTAATTCTTCAAATTTTAGAAAAAAGATCAAGACACTTGAGGGCTCTTTATATGAATGAAAAAATAAGCTAATCAAGTCAGAAGAAACCCATGTATAGCCTACATCAAAATCTCTTCATATTTCAAATTAAATGTGTTATTTGGAAATATTTTATTTTTGATCCCATCTGTGATATTTCATAATGAGTGAACACTCAGCTTAGTCCAGTATAGTCTTGATTAAACTAATGAATAGAAAGCCAACAAAGTTTCCTATATAAACTTCTATGTTTTCAGCTTATAAACCTAGTTAATGAGATTAATTCAGGTTTTTAGATAATATAAATATTTAGGAGTTTAAGAAAGTGGGGCTTATTTAAACAAAAATATGTAGCTAAATAAAATATTTATGCTCCAAATATATTTCTACTGAGTGTGACAATATGGTTCATGTAAAAATCTTCTTAGAAAGTGTCCTAATTAGCAATTTTTTATTTTTCACAAATAGCAACTCAACAGCCAATGTAAAAACTGCCTGTGTTCAAATAATTTCAACTTAATTATCCCTACTGTTCTTCTCCAACATTTACCAAGATAGTTAATGATCTTCTCTGCAGATTTAGGACCACAGACCTGCTTGTTATAATTGGGCTGCCTCTCAAACCACCTGAATATGCAAAGAAACTTGTCATATGAAACGTCCCAGCTCTCTCGCCCTATCCCCACTGCTCTACTATTATGGTGAAGGTAAGCTTGTCTCCGATACTAACGGGGGGCTGAAATATACATGCCTACAATAGCAATATAGTATCTGGGGGCAGGAGTACTGTTGCTACCGGAAGAGGGTTAAAGAACCAGCTGAATTATCCCCCAAAGAATTTGGCTCCATAACCTTATGAATAGGTCCTGGTAACGTCAAAATTTTTAAATACGATGTAATTTTCCCATAAGGACACTCTGTGTCATTGAGGAATTGATTGCGTGCTAGGATCATCACAAAAGTCAGGATATCCTTCTCTGTTGCAAGGGGGTAGCAGGGGCTCAAAAACAGCTGTTCATCTTGAAAGTTAAGTCAACTTTAGAGTAAGTCTGGGAGGCTAAAAATGTGGATACTCCATATACTAACAGTGTAAGTCAATAAGGTATAATGTTTCACGTACAATGTTTATGTACAAAGTATATTATCAAATACACACACATTACACTGTATTTAAACAAATGTTCTCCAAATTAAAAGACCTTCATATGTTTTTGTGCAACACCTATCTTACATATAGCCAGTGATCATTTATTAAATAGCAAATACTCTTGAGTTTTAAAAAATTAAGTACTATTCCTTCTGATCAAAAACAGAATCCCACAGTAACCACACATCACCTTTGACAGAATTTGTCCTGTAAATAGAAAGTTTCTTTTATTTGTCCATAGCTCCCTTCACACTATAGGTTTCCTGAGGGCAGAGAATTTGTTTATTTTGTTTACCTTTGTACCTCCAGAGGTGAGCACTGGTCTACAGTATCAATTCAACAAATAATTCTTACAAAATTAAATTCCTTTAAAGTTAAACTACATGAGAAAATAGAAATAAAAACTCCCATTTTAGCCTACCAATGGCTATTCTCAGAGTTTGCTCTAAGTTCACTAGTCTCGTATTTCCGAGTGAACTGCATCAACCCTACAGAGATAATCAAAATGAAATAAATTTTCTTTAATAATTGAATGGACATAACTAATCTATTTGTTGCATCTGACAAATCAAATCAGATTCTACTTTCTGAACATTGGATGTTCTTAAGCAAATACAGAATTTTTAAACCAATAAATTTAAGTAGTGATTTTCCTAACAGTTTAATATTGGTGATTTGTGTCTAAAATATTCAAATTCATTCTCCCTCAGCATTTATCTGGTTTTTATATTTCCATGATGGAACACAGTATTAGTACTCAGAGAAGCTGAAATTCAAATGTCATGCTATATTAATTGTACGTCACTCAATTCAGAGCCTTAGCAATTCAAATTATTTAAAAATAAGTACTTCTTGAAACATCTATAGGTTTACAGGAATGCAAATAAACCTTACTGAGTCATTGCTATTGCACACTAATACAATCAGTTATTCACTGCTTACTATCAGAAAGCCAACATGGTTATTCAAAAGTACACTTTCAATATCTGAGGCTTTATTTATTTGAATATATATCATATACTCAAATGTTAAGGATTCTTAAATATGCTGGTATGTGGTTTCAAATGAATTGGCACCACAATAATAACTTATCTTCTTGAATGTAAACAGTAAAATGTCGTTCTTCAATAGTAGAAGGAAACGTGACTGGCATAGGTACTTATACAGTTTTGGGAGACTAATTTAGATATCTGTCGACACCACAAGAAATGGCATATTCCAAAATTTGCTTAGATATTCAACTGTGAAGGGCAGTTAATTTCCTTTCGACTAATACTGCAAGCATCGTGATGATACCACTATATTAAGCATCTTTATAGAAAGCTCTGCCATGGCAGAATGGCTATTGTGCCATTCTCCATCAATGGCAATGCCTAATCTGAATGCCCACAGAGAAGACTATCTTACAGCAGCATAGAACACTCATGCCTCTGAGGGAAACTTCATTTCTGATAAATATCAAATAAAAACCATTTTTAAAGAACTACATGCTAAAAGCTAGAGTTCCACAGTTGTGTAGTTGGAAAAGTCACATTGGAACGTATCCTCCTGGAAGCTTTAAGAAGTTAGCCATCTTGGCATACACATCTTTATATCCTTCATAATATTTGGCACAATGCTTCTCAGTTAATATGGATGTCATTAATGAATACACAAATAAAGTAAAGCTATGCTGCATAAAATACCCAGGATTACTTGATCTATTCAACCTAGCCATGACTGGTATTTCAAAAATAATTCAGAGGCGTCAGAAGATGTTTGCTAAAATAAGAAAAAAGTCTCCCAATGAAAAGCTTCAGGAGACAGTCCTTCAGGTATAGTTTACTGGCAGCTGAATCCTTCAACACATGTCATAAGTTAGTGTAGCTCTGTATCCTGTAATTTTAAATAAGATCATGGTAATGCTATTATTGAGTACTTTCTACGTACAAAATATGGGGGCTAGACTTAAGAGACACAAATCTGGGCAGGATGTGTTTTCTGTCCCCTAGGTGGTGGCAGGAGGATAGGATAGGATACTACACAGGTACGTAAGACACAAAGTAAAGGGAGATAATTTAGTCTTCTCTTTCAGAGTATGCCAATAGTCCACTTGATGAAATCGGGGGTCATACGATATTTTTTAAATGGAATCCACTCAAGAGGAAATATGAGCTTAAATTGAGGTGGTAAAATGAAGTAACTATAGATTTGAATAGTTTTGTAGATAATGAGTTTGCAATGCAAGAATTCAGGTATACTTCTGGAAGATAATTTACATTTTTTTAAAGAGGCAGAGAGTGTCCCTAAGATTAAAAAAACAAATACAGCTGAGATCTGATGGTGGAAACCTAAGTGGGGTAGGCATAAAAACAGCCCCTAAAGACACACATGTCCTAACTCTAGGAATCTGTGAGGTTTTACCTTATATGGCAAAAGGGACTTTGCATGTGTGATTAAGAATCTTGAGAGGGAAGGTTATCCTTGATTATTCTGGTGGTCCCAATGTGATCACAAGGGTCGTTAAAGAGGGAGACAAGAGGGTCAAAGTCAGAAAAAGGAGATGTGATCACAGAAGCAGAGCTTGGCAGGATGCACTTGGAAGACGGAAGAAGGGGCATGAGATGAGGCATGCAGACAGCCTCTAGATGCTGGAAAAGGCAAGGAAATGGATTCTCCCCGAAAGCTTCCAGAAAGAACATAGCTCTGCTGACACCTTGATTTTAGCCTATAAGATTCATCTTGAACGTCTAACCCCCAGAATAAAAGATAATAAATTTGTGTTGTTTGAAGCCACTAAGTTTGTGATAATTTATTACAGCAGCAATAGTAGCAAATATACTAAGACTACCCACACTTAAGGAGTGGAAGGAGGAATTAAAGCCAAGGCGGGGGAAACTATCAGAAAAATCAGAAGGCAAGTTAGAGACAGAGGTGTTACAGTAGATATCATAATTGGGGAGCTGGCTAATAGTAGGAATGAGAGACTGGCAATCTTTGAGTAAACAATCAAAGAAGTCGCATTCATCATCCAGTACTTTTTTTGGGTTACCACCTTTATTTCACAAATTAAATAAATGAGAGAATACCACGAGGACATCCTAGAAAGCAGCCAATGATGTCTAAACAAAGCCACCGAGATATAACTACTAGGGAAGAACACGGACATAGAGTTAGAGGACCAGCGAAATCTCAAGAGGTGGGCTGAGGAAAATAAAGCACAGTGAATGAGGAAATCCCTTTAAGGAAGTTCTTGATCACTCTTTCCAGCAGTAACTATGAACTGCTTGGAAATTCCTGGGTCAAAAGGGCAGTCTGGGGCAGTCCTGGCATGGATACAGCAGCTGAGTGCATGTCTGAGTTGGCTGTAAGTCAAAGACGCATTGTTAGAAAAGTAGCAGGAGTCAATGGAAGTAGTACTGGACCACAATGCTGGGCCCTGATGATAAGTCTTACCAGCTGACTATGACCTTGAATAAAGATGCAGTTGAACAGGGGGTTCTCTAAGGTCCTTTTAGTCCTCAGATCCTTTAAAATTGGTGGGAACTTTCACCTCCTCTTTCTCCCCCAACCATCTCCTGCAAGTCTTCCCCCTTCTAAATTAATACAATCTCCCCTGGCAACACCTCCCCCTCAAATAAAAGAGGAAACCTTGACCTAGGAGGGTAGAGGAGAAGAAATGTTTAAAGCTGAGTGCACTACGTGGAAGGAACTGCAGTACATACAACAGGAATGTGTCAGGAATAGGACAGGTGTTTTTTTCCCCTCACATAACACTCTAACACAGGGGTTGGCAACTTTTTGCTATAAAGGCCCTAAGAGTAAATATTTTAGCATTTGTAGACCACATAAGGTCCTTGTCGCATATTTTTTTTTCTATAACCCTTTAAAAAATGTAAAAACTGTTCTTAGCTCATGGGCTGCAAAAAAAACAGGTTATACGCCAAATGTGGCTCACAGGCTATAGTTTGCTAACCTCTAGTCTGACAGGTCATTGTCAGTGTGTGTGTACTCAGAGAACAAACATAAAATTTAATATAAAGGTGGTTAAGAAAAACGTAGACAAAGTACTATGAAACTGCAGATGAATCTTTCTTAAGGGAGTGCTTCAGTGTGCATGATGAGGAGCTGTTTGAAAGAACTCTTCCTGTGTACAATTTGGTATCTTTCAAGTAAATCCTGTATCATCCCAAAAGAAACCAAATGGGTGGAGAGGGGGCAGAAGGAAGGAACAGAGCCAAACAATCACAGAAGAATAAAGCTGGAGACCTAATGCTATGCTATCAAAAACTCTGGCTCCAAAAAGGAACCATGCTTAAAGCATACCCTACATCTGTGCTTATTGGTTAAATAATAAATCTATTCATTTCTGTCATAATTTAAGCCAGTTTGATTTGCATTTTCTGTTTCTTTTGATCAAAAGCATGCTAACTGATACAATGTGAAAGAGATGCCTCCTTCCATCACTAAACCTCACCCAATTTCTGGCCCCCATCTCATGGCACATGTCATCTTCAGATGCACAACCCATCAATTACCTTAGCCCAAGGCCAAAGAAAGCCAGGAGTATGGTGAGGCTTAGAGATAAAGCAAGGCTGGGAAATATCTTGGTAACATTGCTTGCAAAGGGGAAAAAAATGTTTCATTTTGCCTATGCAAAATGTCTCAAGTCAAAATAACCCACATTACAATATACTGCTTAATCATACAGGTCTGGATTTCTGTGTACATTCATAACATTGCTTAGAAGGCATTAGTCTTTTGAGAAATTTCTATCTTTGGGAAACCTAAAGGACTTTGCAATCTTAGAGAATGGTATTGGAACTACAAGTTCTGTAGCAGGCTGACTAATGGCCTTTCAAATGTGCCCACTTCCTTATCCGAAGAACCTGTGAATGTTACAATTAATAGCTATTCTTCATTTAAAAAAATACAAAATATTCAGAAGAAAAACACCTCAAACAATAAGAAACACAATGGAACTGCTCTAACTTTTACATATATATATATATATATGCACATGTATTAATCATATCTAAGTTACAATAAATACCTAATCTTTCCTGTTTAGATAATTTTTCATCGGGTTAAAATGTCTCAATTAGTCTCAAGTTGTTGTTTTTTAATTTTAAAACAGGGACTGGAGCTTTAGCTGTATTCCTTTTGTAAGGCTCTATCCACCACCTTTCTGTGCTTGACAGCTCTAAGTGTCACCTTTTTGTGCCAGATTACGTGTTGCCTATCGTCAACTCAGCATCGTCATGGCAGCTTTGTACTCTCCACTGTTTCACCAGGGGAAACCTGTAACTAAATGTTCTAGAATCTCTTTCCCTCCATGTCCCAGGGTTGTTTTGGCCAATTAGAGGCACCTGCATTTTATTTGGGGGTTGTAGAGAAGTACAGTCCATTAGTCTCCACAGCAGTTGAAACAATCAGAGGGCAGATGTGGAGTTTGTGGCGGCTCCTGAGTGGGCCCCTCCGGTGAATCACCTGCTTAAGTACATAGATAACCAGCAACGGCTTCCCTCCCATCCAACGTGCCGATTTCGTGAACTCAAACAGTAGCTTCCCTGACCTTTCTGTCTTCAGTCCTTCCAATGGCTGCACAGTCCTCTAATTCCCTGAGTTGAAACTCTTCCAACTTGCAAAACCTGGTGGCTTCGGCTTTCCAGACGAAACCTGACTAATACGCACATTTACTGTTTCTATTAGCCCTGTGAGATCATGTTTTGTTGCTATTTGAATAACAAAGCAGCTGGATCAAGCAGTGAGTGGTGTAATTCAATATTGCACTAGATGATATATATCACTAATACACGGTAAGGGGAAAACATAGAAACCAATTAGCTGCATACCATTAGGTAAGTCACTTCATCACCACAGACATCAGGTTCCTCAATTGTAAGGAAGGGGCAGGCAGAGTTTATCTCAAGGGTCATTTCCAGAATTAATAATTTAATTATGTATATATCAATGATATGCCAGTGACAAAATCCTCTGATCCCACGGGGGAATACACTATCCATTTGGGCAAAATAAAAACGCAATCCCAAAATGGTTTAATATTTTCATACGCTTTGTAGATTTTTGTTAAGTCATCATGTTTATACTGAGATTACACACGAGCATAATTTGACTAGGTAGTATTTTATCGGGTAAAGTATAGGCTATTCACTGATAAAGTACCTTAATTCCATTAAACGTATTTTCATTTCTAAATATAGAATATACATTACTATGTTAATGCATTAAGTCCAACAGTAAAAATAGAGAAGTTCTTCATTCATGGCAAGAAAAACCAAGAAATCAAAATTTAATTAAAGAGTCTAATTTAATCTTTCCCCTTCGTATAAATCAAATTTAATAAATCATTGCCACTGAATAATAATGCACAGCAATTATTAAGTGACCAAAATAGAAAAGAAAGCATATAGTTCTTACTGTTATGTATGCACATATAAATGAACGTATAAAACCTGATAATAGGTATATTTCATTTTGGCTCTGGAGTTATCATTAACAAGTAACCCTGCATCCTAGGTTTCTGGGGACAATTCTGATCTTATACAATTTTTTAAAATTTTCTAGGAAGATGATTCACTATTCATATAACTAAATGGGATTTTAAAAATCTGTAAAACTTTCCTTAACATTTACAACTAAGAAAATCTCTCGTCAGCAATGTCCTATTTTTTATTACAAATATTTGGACTTCATAACAATATGTGTCTGGCTTAAACTTCACTTTAGTTTATCCTAAGATTGTTATATTTGTTTTAGCCAGTTTGCTTACACAGGCTTAGGGAAATCTTGATAATTTTACAACATATTCTAGAGGACAGTGTTAGTTGTAATATACATTCTTTCTAAAATTTCCTTCATTAAAGAAAGAAAATATTAATCAGCAGGAAGAAATGAATTAATGTGATCCAAATAACATCCTATGTGCAACACATACACAAATTAAAATTATTAATTCTGGAAATGACCCTTGAAACATTTTGAATTACCTGATATATCAAGATTTTCAAAAAGAAATCTTTGGATTAACATATCCTAAGATTGCATGTGTTTGTATTTTCTCAAATCTATATTTCTTTAAGGGGATGCTTATTTTTATATTATAAAATCAGAGCAGTTTTAAGGTGATGAACATGTCCAGATTTACTTTCTCTGGGGCAGTGACCTGCAATTCTCAGGTAGGCGCAGATACAGGGGCGTGCTTCCACGGCTTTTGCAGAGCTCGTGGAGTTCTGGGGTAAACCGCAAGGAAACAGGTGATACCACAACCCCAGCACTTAGTTTTAAAGTGCTTCCGCTGATCCCTTGATATAAACACAATAGGAACATTGTATGTACTCAGTCTTCAAAAATTTCAAAAACGGTCTATAATTTCGCAGAGAGTACTAGAGAAATTAGAGAATACTGGGGAAGAAATGTGAAGCTCAGAAGCTAGCGGTCAGGCTCAAGACATCAGTCAGACTGTAAGACAGAAGAAATTTAGTCTTATTTAGCTCAGGAATTTAAATGCAAATCTTATAATCACTTAAAAATTCCATGAGACATTTGAAAGTTAATCTATTTTATATAGAGAATTTATGAGAACCAAGTTATAAATCATTAGCTCTAAATCATATGAGAAACAATAAACCTCAACTAGGACTCAGAAACTGTCAGGCCTTAACCAACTGTCAGAGTCCAAGATAAAGGCACATTTGATGTCTCTGCGACCTTATATTCCCATATAAACCACAATTAATGTAATAGATAAAATAAAATTTTTTTTTCTGGGTGCTCATTTTTTGAAATTATTTTATAGAAATATGCCCATTCTTATTGCCAGTTTTACAATATAGAGTACTTGTTATTAACCAGTGTCTTTCTATGCCTATAATTTGGTTATGCTAACCAAAAAATCACACAAACTTAAGGTCACACATCCCTTTAAGTTCCGAAACTTTTGTCTGCCCAAATAATATTAATCACACTTTTTTAAAATGGAGATGTTTAAGGTTCCATGTCCAAAAACAAGCCTTCCCCAAATAGCAATCTTCTTGCCTTTAAAGTTTTCTAAATCCAAAATCATGCCTTCAAGTGAGTTCTAAACAGGTAAAAAGTTTTCTTTCACAAAAAGTCAACCTCCCCTCACGAACCCAATTTTAAGCTTCCTGGCATGACTAAGCTGCGCCTCTGGCTTCATGATTTATCTTCCTACCATGTGATTTGTAATTTAGGCGTCAGCAGTTGAAATCATGATCAAAAGTGAAAAGGTGCCTAGAGCTTTCAGGCATTCATGATAATTATGTACATTACTAAACTGCTCAATCATATCTAGACTAACAATCCTGTCACCATTTACAAGTCCAATGATCTTAAAACTCTCCCCACTGAAAGAGAAAATGGCTTGCCAGTAAATGACATGTCCATCATTCAGTTATATGTCAGTTCAACATTACAAAAGGTCATCTTCTAGAGGAGGCTTAGCAGAGCCTCTCTGGTGAAAATTAATTATTCAGCCACCTGCCTAAATCCTAAGATAAAGTGACTAGTAATATGCATTTGGAAAACAAGTCACAACACTGGGACAAGGATATTCAAAACAGTACCAAAAGGGAACCCAAACCTTTTCCAGTTTGTGTATTCTGGTTTAAGACATGTCTCCTGTTTCACAGTAAATGTTTACTTTTCTTTATTTATCCTGTACTTAGTGTATGACTGGTACAATTGGTTTAGAGATGTCTCTAAGCACATTATGCATTATGTTGATTCTGCTAATAGTCTCCTGTTTGTGTTGTTCTGGGAGATTATGGCAACCTGTTGTTGTCTCAGCACGGTGGCTTCTGAACACTCTCCCCCTATCCATCATTTTGAAAGGTCTGCCTGATATATGGGTGACCCACTGCAAATAAACTGATATTGGGAGTTCATGGTTACTGACTTATAGGTCACAGTGCATGAACTCAGTATCTAAGGTCTTAGAAGTGACAGACTGGGAGAATATAAGATCATAAGAAAAACTTCATGTTTTTCTGTCTTCCTTACACATTGCTGTTTATAATACAGTTCTAGAAAGATCACTGAGCATATATAAAGAAAGAATGGTGATCTCTTTATCATCATCATGATTCCAAATAAGGTTTTAAGTTTCATAAGAGCTGTCTGATCAAATTCTATATATGTGTAACTGAATAAATGTCTCTACATTATCTTAGGTTTAGACATCAAATACTTTACACTGGGCTTTATAATGAAATTATTGTTACTATTTATAATATAATGGCTAAGATTCATTCAGCACTGAACATGCAATAGATACTGTGCTAAATGCTTTACTTGTATTATCAACAATGCTGTGAGAGATGCACTATTATTGTTCTTACTTCACACAGAAGAACTGTGGACCATGGAGTCTAAGTAACTTTTCCAAAGCCTCATAACTAGCGGCAAAGTAAAGCTTGGAACTAGGTTTTCTTTTTTTTTTTTTTTTTTAAAGATTGGCACCTGAGCTAACATCTGTTGCCAATCTTCTTCTTCTTTTTTTTTTTTTATTCTTCTCCCCAAAGCCCCCCAGTACATAGTTGTAGATTCTAGTTGTGAGTGCCTCTGGTTGTGGCATGTGGGACAATGTCTCAGCATGGCCTGATGAGCAGTGCCATGTCCCGGCCCAGGATCCGAACTGGTGAAACCCTGGGCTGCCGAAGCAGAGTGCACGAACTTAACCACTCGGCCATGGGGCCGGGCCCTAAGTTTTCTTTTGAATTGAGAGCTCTAGGCTAATTTTGAAGAACATATTTGTCCTTGAATGCAATAGTTGTTTATTTTTTTTCTGTGTTTTCTATCACCCTTTAGCCCACCTATTGACTCCTCCATTCGATAATACCTTTCCTCTATTCAACACTCACATTCTCTTTTCTTTCCTTCCTATTAAAACTATCCTGGACATAAAGCATCACTCTTCCAAGAAGTATCTGCGTGTGATAGAGGGAGTAACTGTTTGGTCTGAAGAATAAAGGTGTAACAGTAGAACTCCAGTCATTGTTAAGCCCACATAACAGGCTACAATAAAAGGTGAGGAAGACTTTCTTGGAGTTCATTAAATGATATAAAGTAGGCCACAAAGACAAACCTAATATAATGTACCACCATACTGTTTCTTTGATAAGGTACTTGTGAACATCATTTCCAGTATCAGGAAAACACTGGAGGATTACATAACAAAAGATGGGGTCCAAGGAGAGGAAACTCTAGCTATTTGCTCTCGGCTTCATACCTATTTTGTTGGAAATTAACTCTGTAGACTGAAACTTGAACTCACAGAGACGATACATTTGAAAATTCAGTTGGAAAACTGTTATTCCCCTAATTTCAGGAACTTGGTTATAACTTGGTCTTAAATAAACATGAGATAAGGCAGGTCAGGATGGTGAGTGGAGATCAAGTCTATGGTTTATAGATAAAAGAATGGAAGTGAAGTCCTACGAGCAAATTCTGCCAAAGGATCCTGGATATCAGACCAAACTTTAAGATGTGTGCTACAGCTGCTGAGAGGCAGACTGCACGGGCTGAGAGATGCATGCAATCACTGGTGTTGGCCAAGAGGACACAGAAGGAATCATGGCTAAAGATTATGGTACATGAATCATCTTTCAAAGGCCTAGGGGTACACAGCAGGGCACAAGCAAAAGTCTGGTGCCAGTGCAAAGGATTCAGAACACAGATAAAGCAAAAAGAAATGGAGAGGATACAGACTAGGGCCTGACAACTGTGTCCATAGACCTGAGAGAACAACTGGTTTCAATAACCATTGCCAGGTGGAGTCTCTATTATTTCAAGAATGGGATGGTTTAACCTCTTTACTGGCTTCCACTCACTTTTGTGGTTTAAGTGAAATAGCATTTTGTGGCAACTTTACCCATTCCCACGAAGGATATAAGACTCTGCGGTAACTAGCAATTTCAGCTGAGGGCCAGTACCTCAAAGAAGACTTTCTGTGTAACAAAATGTCACGATAAGTTCTCTGTGCGATGTTTAAGTCCAGATCTAAGAGACTTCTTAAACACTATATCCACAAGAGGGGGTGAGGAGAGAAAAACAGAGAGAAAACTAACATTTTGATTATGTACCTATTTGTAACATGGGCCGAACTATGATCCTTACGTACTATAGCTCATTTAATCCTCGCTATCATAAGATGTTAGCACTATTAATCACAATTTACTCAAGGTGGAAACCAATGTTCCAAAATATTAAACTTTTTGTCCAGAGCCACATAGTGAAAAACTGGTAAAATCAACTTTTGGACTTGAAAATGGCAGAACCACTTCAAAAAATAAACAACAAAGCAAAACCAAATAAACCCAACAACAACCAAAAAACCATGCTCCATGTAGCACCCTGGAAAAATGAAAACTTCCTCCATCCAACATCCAACTGAAAGGGACCTGATATCTGGTTTCACATTCTATATATAAAAGTTTGAAATTCTTCACTCCTGTCCATACAACAGGAAAAAGCTAGACAAGATGAAAATCAATGACTTTTCTTGGACCCATCAGAGAACTGAAGGAGCAGGGCGAACTGCCACCCTGAACTCTGCAGAGACAGGCACATACAGAGTCACAGCTGAGATACGATTACTTGGACCAGAAGCCAACGAAGCCATAAACTGATAGGACTTCAAATGCTAATCTTGACTAATGGCTGACAGCTAAGTATGGACTGAAATAAGAGCGAGAGATTTCTTGAGAGCCAGAGTCTTATATGGGCTCCCAAATTTCTATGGGCTTTATCTCCAGGAACTCAACAAGAAGGCTTACTGCGAAGACCCAAGAAAGATCTCATCACGGCTCTGACAGGGGTAGAGGAAGAGTAACCATTAGGAAACATGCCCAGATCCTTTTCCATAACAAAGGCCTACTCTCCAAGGAAAAGATTTTATGAGTCTTATCTGCAAATCCTGTCTCAACCATGAGTACAAAAAACAAAACAACCGACAGGAATTAGGGTTTCAAAGAAATATATTGGAAACACTGCAGCCAAGGAAGGGAGTAGCAGGCAGGAGAGGGAAAAAAATCTATGACACTAGAGAAACACTTGTGAAGATCACATCCTAGACAATAGACTCACTAAAAGCATGAGATTTAATCATAAGATTATAGAATGCTCACCCTCTCCCATACCATACCTCGACTCCAACAAGGTCTAGTATAATAACAGTAGATTACAACTCAAAGAGCTGTAAGACATAGACTTTCCCTGAAGAGGAGTACTTAGGGAAAACTACAGGCAAGAGAGGAAGCAAAAACAAGGACACCAGAGGTATCTGGAGCCTTTGGCACCTATTAACTACACTTAATATTACACATACACCAACTACTAGCCAGATTAACATAAATCTACATACTAGAAGCCTATTTACCTCAATTCCTAGTACTGGACACAACATGTCTAGCTTTCACCAAAAATTTACAAGGCAAGCCAAGAGGCAAGAAAAAACATTCTGAAGAGACAAAGCAACAATCTGAATGGGACTCAGATATGGCACAGATGTTGGAATTATCAGACAGGAAATTTAAAATAACTATGATTAATATGTTACGGTCTCTAAAGAAAAAAGGGAACAAAGGCAAGAGCATATGGGTAATGTAAGTACTGAGATATAAACTCTAAGAAATAATCAAATGGAAGTACTAAAAATAAAAAAAACATTGTAACAGAAATGAAAAGTGCCTTTAAAAAGCTCATCAGTAGGCTTGACAAAGCCAAGGAAAGAATCACTGAACTTGAAGATAGGTCCACAGAAACTTCCCAAACTAAAATTCAAAGAGAAAAAATATGAAGCAAACAAAACAGAACATCCAAGAACAAAGGGACAATTTCAAAATGGTAACAAGTAATTGAGTCAACAAAAGGAAAAGAGTGAATAGAGCAGAATAAATATTTGAGGTAATAATGGCCAAAAATTATCCAAAATTGAATGAGAAATAAAGTCTTTCTCTGACAAACAAAACCTGAGTGACTGCATTGCAGAAGATCTTCCCTGTGAGCAATATTAAGTTTTTCAGGAAGAAGTAAAACGATATGGGTCAGAAACTTGGTTCCACATAAAGAAAGGAAGAGCATCAGAGACGGAACAAATGAAGCTAAAATATTTTATTTTTCTTATTACTATTTGATCTGAACAGTTAAGTGTTTAAATTAATAACAGTAACATGTATTGGGTTATTATAACACCAGGATAAGGGAAATAAATGACATTAATGTCACAAAGGATAGAAGGCAATAATTGGGAGTACTACATTATAAAGTACCAGCACTACACATGAAGAAAACATAGTGTTATCTGATGGTAGACTTAGGTTAGACAAAAATGTACATTTTAAACACTAGGGCAACAATTAAATTTTTTTGAAAAGAAGTATATAATTGGGATGCTAAGAGAGGAGGTAAAATGGATCATCATGTAAGTGCTCAATTAAAACAAGAAAAGGCAAAAAAAGAGGGGAAATGAAAAGAAAGAATGCAAAAAATAAAACAAATATGTGGATATTAATCGAACTACTGCAATAATCACATTAAATGTGAATAGTGTAAATACACCAATTAAAAATACAGATTGTTAGAGTGGATTTAACAAGTATATGTTGTCAATGAACAACCCACCTTAAACATGAAGACTCACATAGATTACAAGAACAGAGATAAAGAAAGATATACCGTGCTAACACTAATCAAAAGAAAGTTAAAGAGTTCCACTTCTGCGATGACAGTGTGAGGAGCTCTGTAGACCATTCCCTAGTGAACAAGGAAAACTGGTGAAACTATTTAAAAAAAAACATTTAAAGTATCTGGAAATTGTCCTAAAGGAATACAGCAAATAACGAAACATTTATTCAAGAAAATATACTAAAACTCAGTAGAAACAGCAAGAGTCAATGACATTTGAACGATGATCTGCTCCCTTCATCCCACAACTCCCCACTCCAGCTCAGCGGGAAAGAAGCTCCATTCCAGGTGTGTGTGGTTAAACAGATAATCCTCCCTCCCTCCTCAGTTCCCAATCAAAGGTTACCATATCTCACTGGGAGAGGCAGTCTGCCAGCATTTCTCATTCCTTCCAATTCCAAGACGAAGAGCCTAAATTGCTTATTTTTACAACTGAGAAGTCGGGATAATCCTTTCTTCCACTCATCCCCTTCCCCTCATTGGACAGAAGCTCTACCCCAGGTGCAACAGATCAAAAATACTGGCATCCTGATCACCCTTGCCCTAGTTCTTTCATGGGACAGAGACGCCACACTGGGAGAGGCAAGGCAAGAAGATCAGAAACTACTGTGCTGCCCGGCACTTGGAAAGAAAGCTGGATTTTTATTTTTAAAATTTTAATGTATTAATTTCAGATAATGCAGACTTCAAAAGGTGGAAAATTATCAGTAATATAGAGGTACATTACTTAATGGTAAAGGGGTCAATTTCTCAAGAAGACATTACAATCCTAAACATATCTGCACCTAACAACAGAGCATCAAAACACAAGAGTCAAAAGCTGACAGAACTGAAAGGAAAAATAAACAAATGCACTATTATATTTGGAGATTTCAACATCCATTATGTCAGTAATTAGTAGATCAATGAGGCAGAAAACCAATAAGCGTCTATATAACCTGAATCACATTATCAATCACTACGGTCTCAGTGACATTATAGAATACTCCATCCAACAACAGTAGAACACACATTTGTCTCAAAGTCACATAGAACATTTATCAACATAAACCACATTCTGGGCAATAAAACACACCTTATCAAATTTAAAAAAATAGAAATCATTCAATGTATTATGTCAGACTATAATGGAATTAAACTAGAAATGAACAACAGAAAGGTAGCTGGAAAAATCATCAAATATTTTGAACTTAAATAACACATTTATAAATAATCCATGATCAAAGGCAAAGCCTCAAGAGAAATTTTAAAATATCCTGCTGAATGGCAATGAAAATACAACTTACCAAATTTGTGGGATGCAGAGAAAGCAGTGCTTAGAGGGAAATTAACAGCAATAAATGCATGTATTAGAAAAAGATCTAAAATCAATTGAAATGGACTTGAATTTTTAAATGAAAATTGCAATGAAGAAAAATGTCACCATTAATTTCATTGAAATTTATTGAATACCTTTTATATGCCAGGCATTGTTCTAGGTGCTGGGGATATAGGAGTGAACAGAAAAGGAAATCCCTGCTATAACCGAGCTTACATTCTAATGAGGACAGTCGAACATTAAACAAGTAAACAAGTAAAGAAAATGCCTTCAGAGGGCCATGATGTAAAGGAAATAGAACTGGGTAATGTGACAGGTGTTGAGGGGAAGGGCTAACACTTGATA
The DNA here is from genome assembly GCF_041296265.1 of Equus caballus. Lineage (NCBI taxonomy): Eukaryota > Metazoa > Chordata > Mammalia > Perissodactyla > Equidae > Equus > Equus caballus. The sequence continues at coordinate 22,976,540 of NC_091715.1, read as the reverse complement.
GTGTGACTAGAGTAATTGTGCCTGAGGGTATGACATTCAACAGAAACTTTCATGGTGGTGTTATGACACTCTATGTATAGTATTAGCCTTAAGCCTCTCTTTCAAACTCTTGACGTATTTTTTATCTTAGGTAATATGTCTTTAATTTTTTTCATATTCCATTTTATAAATATATATCTACTATACACATTGAGGTTTATATATATTTAAATATATTCGCTTATGGCAAATTCTAAAAGCAGGCACTTCTATATTTGCCTAAGGAAATCTAAATATGTATGAAATTAAAGAAGAGATAAGTGCTTTTTTCAAGAGAAAAAAATTATTAGTGTTAGAGAGATATATTTTAACAACTTGAATTTGACATTTTAATTATAACAAGCAAAAAAACAGTCAAGACATATTCCAAATCTTTTATATTCAAGAGAAGTAAATGGTAAGGAACGAAAAATATGTAGTTAAGTTTGCCCAAAATTACATCCTTTGCAAAACCCAGAGTGTTGACACTTTAAAATTATTTATCAGAGAACGATGCCATGGCAAATCAATATAATTGGATTAAAAAAGCAAGGTTAAAATATGAATTTTCTGATTTCTGAAATTCAATTGGGTGCTTGCTTGAACAATCTATACATAATAGGCTGTTTCATTTTGTGTGCACAAAATATAAAAACTTAATAGGTGGGCACACAAGAAATTTCTTTATATATGAATTTTATTGGAATAGCTGTATTGTTGCTGATCTCTGTAATTCAAACATGTCACTTAGCCAACAATTACTTTTTTCCCTGGCACCCTGCAGAAGGAGTAATGCACAAAGATTGGTCTCTAACCTCAGCTGTGACCTTTCTTTACACCACATATAATTCTCCTAAACAGTTCATACAAAGAGAACCACACTGTCTCTGGTGGTCTAACCTAGCAGGCCACACAACCAGCTGAACAACTTCAAGTAAGTTATTTCAATTCATATGAGGGAGTTATCCCAGATGACCTCTGACATTCTGGGCTTCAACATTATTTTGTTCAACACATCCTTTAGAGAATTCTTAGTATGTTTCTGCTCCTCTCTCAAGGTGTGGTCATCTTAAGCCCTGCATATCTCAGCCTCTGCTTTCACAGGGAATGTCTGGTATCCACTGCATTTGGTACACATGTGAGTCTGAACGTATTACATATTACTAATCATCTCTAGGCTTAATTTATTCATTTCCAATTACTGTATCCAGTTCGACTTATTTTCCATTCGTCTCCTCAACTCAAGTAAACACGCCATGTCTTTGCTTCTCTGTTCTGTCATCCTGCCTTTATTTGACTACGGAGGTCTATCTGGAATCCTAATTTCCAGCCTACATCTTCCCATAGCCATCTAAATTCCAATTTTAACAATCCTCATATTGACAATACTGGCAGCAGTCTGTGCAACATGAATAGAATTTTGACCATCATTACCCCGTATTTTCTACTTCCTTGCCAGGATAATTACTGCTTTACAACTTGTCAAAGGTACACATTATTAATTACAATAGGCCACATCTTTCCTCTGAGCTTCATTATGATATCGGCAGCTTTATGATTCACCAGTACATACCACATTCTGGTCTTACTTTATATGCATCTTGTGATTAAAATGTATTTACATGAAATTTATTGAATTAAACTGAGACAGGGTTATCAGATTTTTTAAGTTGAGATAATTCCACCAGGTTAAACCTCTACCAAATGTAGTTTTAAATCACAATGTATCCGCATGGTACACTTGACTGGATATTATTTAACTTCTAAATCTAAATAAAGCAAGTTTATTTGGGCTTGAGGAAGTTGTCATTAGTGCTTATTACCTATACTTATGAAGAAGGCTGGTGATTAATTTCATAGTCTGAACATTTCTAATTTATGAGATATGACCAGCTGATAGGAAAAAAGAGTAGTTTTTTGTTTTTGTTTTTTCCAAATGGCCATCTGTACCTATCAGAAATTTCACATCTAATTTCATTAGATGCAGGTGGCAGGAATAATTAACACAGCTCTTCATTACATAATAGATCTAATAGGACAGGGAGCATGAGGAATATGGGTTTACGAAATAAATTTCAATCAATTTGATGTTAACTAGTTTTTTTCCTAAAATAGTTTGAGCTCTATGCTTCCATTCTCTTCACTTTTCCTTCTGGCCTACATACTCACCTCAGGATATCTAGTAGTGCATATTAACCTCCACGAGCATATTATGTACAATAGAGGATTTAAATTTGCTGCAGTATAACACCAATATTGCAAAAAAGACTTTGAAGCTGGCTCCCCTGGTCTCTGCCTAGCCATTATTCCCTACTTTTCTCGCACATTCATTCATTGCTTTTCCTTACTAATAGTTGCATATATGTCCAAATCCAATGAGCACTACTCTATCTTCATCTTACTCCACTTCTCAGCTCTATTCAATACATTTAATTCCATGTTCTTGAATCACTCTGGGCTCCCATGACGTTACTCAATTTTGCTCCTATCTCACTTTTCTTGCATCTCAGTTCCCTCTACCAGCTCCTGAAATGCTGAAGCATTCTAGCGCTCCATCCTATGACCTCTGTTTTCTATATCTACTTATACTCAGCTTGAGTGATTTCATTCAGGCAAATGGTTTTAAGTACCATGTACATGCCAGTGACTCTTTCTATTTAGATATCCAGTCTAGACCTGTCCACTGAGCTACCTGCAGATTCCTTGAAAAACCTACGTGAATTTTGAATGGTCATCTCAAATTTAATATGTCTAAAACAAGAATCTCTCCCTCCCCTAACTGGCCCCACTATGAACCCAGTTGCTCCAAAATCTTAGAAGCCATCTCTGATTCCTTATATATTTTATATTCCTCATCCCCCACATCCAGTCCATCATCAAGTCTTATTTGGTTCTACTTCCAAACTGTCATTCAAACCAGTCTTTCTCTCTCCATTTTCCACTTACCACCCTAAACCAGTAACTGTCCTCTCTTGCTAGGATGATCTCAATAGCCTCTTACTCCACAGCCAAATTAATCTTTAAAAAATGTGAATCAGATCTTATTCTTCCATTTACTAGATTCCAGTGGCTTGACATTACACTGAGAATAAAAGGTAAATTCCAAATCATGACCTACAGGGTCATAGCTAATTCTCCAACATTTTCTTCCACTTCACTCCTCCAATCACTGCTCTTCAGCCTTTGAAAACTCTACTGCTTGATTCACTGTATGATTCTCAGTCACTACCTGTCAGCCATCATGACCTTCTTTCTATTTCTTATATGTGTCGTGTTTGCTCCTACTGCGTGTTTTTGGCATTCACTATTCCTTCTACTTGGAATGAGCTTTTCCAAGATTCTTATATAACAGGCTCTTTATTGTAGTCAAGTCTCAACTCAAATGATATATCCTAAAAGAGACTTCTCCTGACCACCCTATCTGAAGTAGCTAGCTTTCCCAATCAGTATCATATGACCTTGTTTTATGTTATTCACAGCATGAAGTATTATGAAATTATCTTATTTATTTAAGCCCACTAGGCTATACTCTCCATGAGAAAAGCATCTATTATTTTATTCCCAGTGCCTACAACTGGCACGTAGCAGACAACTCAAAACATTACATGTTACGTGGGTATTAAATGAAAAAAATTACTAGATCTTCTACTGTTTGAAGAAAAGAACTGCCACATATTTTAATAGCTCCCTGCAATGTTGTTAAACACACAACTCAGATGATCACTATAAAAGCAAATAGCTATAAGACTCTACTAAGAGTTTGTATAAACTGATACAAAATATTTACTCTCTTCATTTGCACGCCTCAAAATATTTTCCTCAAAAAAACTTCTTTAAAAAATTGTTCTCTCTATAATGATTTAATAGGTTATTCAAGAGCAAAAACAGAACCAACTAAAAGCACTCTACCCATTGATTCCCTAATGCTGAGGAAAAGCAACAATAGCAGAGAAATAAATCTCTTCCTCTTTCCAGAAATAGTACTAATTGCAAAAGATATTGTAACCTCTTTTGTGTTACAAAGTGGGGTACAAATTTAAAAGACCTCATATTTACAGGCTTCCAATGAATACTAAATTTTTTTTCAGAAAATATTTCATTTTTTCTCATTGAAAGCATATAGCTTACTTAATACCCATTGCAATTCAAGTATCATATTATATGAATATGTAACTATATAATAATATAAATATTTAAATTATCTGTATAAAATAGTAGAATATGCATTTACATTCATATTCAAGGAAAACGGATTCTCATTCACTCTTCATGTATTAATGCAAGTTCACTTCTGTTTTTTATGTTTGTAATTCCCAGAGATGTAGGCATCTAAATTAAATACAACCACAAGTTTGAATAGAAGTTTTAATAATTTCTCATTGAACACTAATTTACAGATGGTGTGGCATAACCACATGGCAACATGAAGTAATTAAGTGTTCTCATTTAAAAATAATCTCAAACAGCATCTAGATGTTTTCCTTAATTCAAAACATGTAGTAGTACCATCGTTTTTCCTAGTCTTGAACTTTTTCTCAAGGTTTCTTCACAACAGAAACATGTTTGGTTTAAGCCATGTTATCCATTGGCATATTCCATCCTCCTCTTCATAATTCCTACCTCATTCTGCTGTGAGGAAAACTGGTTTGATTTTATGACAAAATTGTGTAATGTCAAAGCATGGCACTGGACAAAGAAAGAAGTTAGAAGACACAAGTCTCTACTCTATCATCAAGTGTTACTCCCCACTCTGCCTCAGAAACTTTCCCAACCCTGCATTCTCAGCAGCCTCCTTCTTAGGACTCTTCTCCCTTCCACCTAATGGAGAGATTTCCTCTGGAGTTGTCAGGCATCACCAGAAGATTTGTAGAGAAGATAATCTGACACACAACAGCTTTCCAGAAAACCTTCAAATCACATCCGAAAGGTGTCAATACGATTCTATTTTTCCCACTTACTAGGCTAAATATTATAACTACAAATCAAACTTAGGATAATAAGAGAACTAATGTACGCATCTAAAAAGTTTAAATATTCTTCCTCAATTATACTGAGCCTGATTTCTTCAAGTTAGGATGATATGAAGTCTGCATGATAAGTTTCCAAGCTTCAGAGAAGTCTTATTTTTTAAGTCATGAAGAAACAGATTTGGGGAAACATAAACAACATAAAACTAAAACCAAAGAACGTAATCAAAAATTAAAATAACTGCACAAATTAAATTCATTATATGCAAGTTTTTATGTGAGGCATCAATTTAGTCAAGCATATGTTCTTGTCTAATTCAGAATATGTCAACAGTGTAATCACTCAGGTGGTGATCATAAGAAAGAAAATGCGATAAATACTATTCTGTACCTACCAGCTGTAATTCCGAACACAAACATTAAATTCAAACAGAATCCACACAAGGGGATACAAGGTCATCAACAGTTTACTAATCACATATTAAATAAAAAGAATGGATGTGGATTTAGGAACATTATGCAGAATTTGAGAAAGGTCTGTATGTAAATGTAAAGCCTGAACTTTATCACTGGAGAATAAGTAAGTTAAAATTGACAAAAATTTCCCTTAAAAATACTAGGTACTGAAAGGAAGGGTAGAGCAAACAAACAAATCTCCAAAAATAAAAAATAAACAAAAAACCCAAAGAAGCAAAATTATTGTTGTATCAACCCCATGCATGCTGCAGAATGAGACACTCTCCAATTAGCTTCTGTAGATTGTCTCATCTCAGACAATTAGAGCTAGTTGCACAAAAATTGTCTCATTCAGCACATGCTTTGAGAGGGTTTACAAGATCCCAATGGAGCTTCCAAACTTGCTTTGTTTTCCTAATTGAAAACTTAGAAGGTAATAACCTCCTCTCAATTCAGAGAAAGCCGGAAACCCTAGGATACAAAGCAGTTTCCAAAGAAATTTAAAATAAAATCATGTATCATTAAAAATTGAACAAAACAAACCAAGCACGTCTCCCAAAGAAGCAAAAACATGCCTTTGAAACAAACAGTAAGTCACCACTGTTCATTGCAGAGCGGCATGTCAGTTACAGAGTGGCAGAATGAATGTGCAAGTTGCCAAATTGAACTAATTCATGTTCTGAATTAAAATAAAACACCCTCAATGTTGTAGGCCACTTCTATTCACCAGCATTCCCAGGGTTTGCTGTGATCTGTCTTGGGAGACATGGAGGCATTGAGCAGCTGCTTTGGCTCATGCCCCACTCCTGGCAGGCACCCTACCATGCAGGATTTCTTTCTTGCATCTAGTCCTCCTTCATGGAATGACCTACATATGCACACATGTGGCAAAAACTCCAATGATAAGAAGGAGAAAAAAGGTGCACAATTCCCATTACAATGAAGTAACTGAAAAGCTGCCCTTTCGAGAAAAAGAAGAAATGCCACCTCCAGATCCACTTCCCAGGGAAGCCTCAGTGCTTCTGGCATCAGCTGTTACAATTCCAGCAGGGAATTATCCACAATAACCCTGAATGGGCAGGTCATCCTGACAGCTAAAGATCACATTCCATTCTCCCTTTCCAGAGAAATGTAAACTCCAATAAAACTATTCATTTCATGTAAGTTAAATTCATTCATTTGCTCATGTAACAATTGGTCACAGAATGCTATCTGCAAGGCTCTGGGTAAGGGCTTGTAGAGGTTATGAAGTGAAGCCATATGGAGATCATTCCTCAAGGAGCTTCCAGCATTGGAGAAGAGTTATGACACGCACATAAATCGCCATGGGAAAATATATAGTGCTGTGATGAGATTCATCAACGTGCTTAAATCCAGCAATCAAATACAAATATGTATTGAGCACTAATTATGCAATAACTCTTTTAAGCACAGAGATTCTAAAATACATATACATAAACATGTATAAGGTATTTTTACACTCAATGAGCTTATACTATTTAGTTGAGTAAATAAAACACAGATGTTAAAAAAATGCAGCAATCACATATCCTAATCATTTTTGAATCCTCAGCACCTGGCACATAGTGGTTCCTTGATAAATGTGTGTTTTGTGAATGAATAGTTAACTGTGAGTATATTTGTATGTAAGCATGTGTGTATGTGGGTGTATGTGTGTATATGCACGTTAAGTATCCATATACCATACGTTACACTATATTTTAAAAGAAACCTGACACCTCTAAAATGCCCCTCTGTGTTTGAAGTATTTTGCTGAAATTAGCAAAGGAAGACTCATTGATACAATCCTCCATTATAATCACACATGACGGAAGAAACTTGAAAGAACTCTGAGGAGGAAATACTCACTTTAGGAAGATGCTCTGTGTGAGAGATCTACTATAAGAGAGGGATTTAGCTCCAAAACCAAGACTTTTATGTCAGATGTACAGTGGGCCAGTCTGAACCCAAACCACAAAACATACATCATACTGAAAACCTAAATATGTATTTGTCCAGGAAGAATGCAGACTAGAAATGCAACATTAGTTATTAATTCTCAACAGGATTTTAAATTTAATAAAAGCAACTGAAATCGCCTTCCACCTCGCCCTCTCTCCACTGTACAATCAGCCACTAGTTTTTATTAACTCTCTCTTCTACTAGCAATCAAACCCATTTCTTCCTTTATATTCCCAAAGCTATTGCCTCAATTCATAACTTTCTCGCCTGTACTATTGGCCTCATTTCCCACCCTCTGGTCTCAAAGCTCTTTCCAATCTACTTGGTCAGGCTACTCCTGCTCCATACCTGCTTAAAATGCTTCAGTGGTTCCTGATTTCCTACAAGATAATATTCACACTTCTTGTCACGTCATACAAAGCCCATTGTGATATGTCTCCCATCTATCTTTTTCCACCTTTTTTCTACACATACTCCCTCTCCTCCTTTCACCCATATTGTGCCCAAATGTACAAGTATTCCAGCCACATCAAACTCTTTTATGGAAAAGCTACTCTAGTGTACTTCTGTGATACAGAATTACGGCCCCCCAAAGGTTTCCACATTCTAATTCCTGGAAGCTGTGAATATGTTACCTTGCATGGCAAAAGGGACTTTGCAGATGTGATTAAGGATCTTGAGATGGGGAGATTATTCTAGATTAACTGTATGTGCCCTATATGTAATTACAAGGATCCTTTTTAGAGGGAAGCCAGGAGAGTCAGAATCAGAGAAGGAGATGTGACAATGGAAGTAGAGGTCAGAGAAAGAGAGAGACAGAGTTTGGCAAATTCTATGCCACTGGATGTGAGTTCAGGAAGAGCCACAAGCCAAGGAATGTAAATGGCTTCTAGAAGCTGGAGAAGGCAAGGAAACAGATTCTCCCTTGGAGCCTCTGGGCGGAAGGCAGCCCTGCCGACACCTTGATTTTAGGAAGTCACTAAGTTTGTGGTAACTTTTACAGCAGCAACAGGAAACTAATACACTACATGAACTAATACAATACACAAGTGTGTGTCTCATATCATTTATTTTCTTGCACAATCTTTAATTATAGAGATGGTAGACTGTTCACCTTTTTAATCCTCCAGAGACTTCAGTCCAATTGCTTGTTTACAGTAAGCTTCGTTTGAAAATATTTGCTCAATATAAAAGAGTAACTAGAACTGACTAGTGAATATGAAAGGGCAATGCCTATAGCACCATCAGTTCCAAATTTCTGACAGATACATGGGTTTTACAATATGAAAAAGCAGGCAGCTACAAAAATAAGCACTCCGTATGTTTCCAAAACAATAATCACCAAAGCTATGGGGAAACTGTATAAACAATTTTCAGAACACAATTCATGGATATGGAAAACAAAGAATGAAGTGATCAAAACTAACAAAGATAAATCATTTGTTTCTTTTACTTAAACATCCTATAATTTTGGTATATAAATAAGGAATCCAAAAGCCAAATCTCTACAAACAAATATCTAAACACTTTAACCTTTTTCATATCTAGTGTATAGCTGATGTCAGTCAATGTTATTGAGCACTTAGTACAGTAGGAATTCAATAAATGCTTGTTAACAATTGTATACAGAACCAATCACTTTGTCCTTTGGGAAAATGAAGGAACTCCCATATGGCATTAGGTCAGAAATGCAAAATACCCTGAAAGAAACTAATACAAATATAGCTGTACACATAATATATATAAGTACTCATAACTGGAAACGATGGAGATTGTCTTCAAAGTTTGGAAAGACTGTTAGTACATTAGTATTTGTGTGTGTGCTTATGTGTATTGTGTATATGTGTGTGTGTCTGTACATTATACGCGTTTTATTTGAAAAGATATTTATAATAGCTAAAGGCATTTGGAAATTTCTTTTTTAAAACAAAACATTGCCAACCAAGAATTTCCCTTCAACTTTGACCTCATGCTTTTTGGATATGCAAATAAGGGCAATTGCTTTTTGAAGGTAACTGCCCAGTGACTAGTACATTACATCAGCTTTGACCTAGGTTCCCCCACCTCATAATCTAGGCCCAGTCCTCTACACCAACAGGAAAACTAACACCGTTTAGTACAGATCCATTTTCACGTGTTTTTCACTTCCATATTTCTACCAGCATGTCTTCTTTATATTAGTAAACAAATGAAATATCTTTAATAGCTTTTTCTCCTTTGATAACTGAATCATTACAATGAAAAGACCTTAATGACAGCAATATATTCAAAGAAGGAATTTTTAAAATACTTTATAACATGAATGTACTTGTCTACTAATTGAACTGATACTACAGGGCTACAAATTGAAATAATGATTATATCGTGAAAAACATTTTTTCTGTCTCCTTAAAAAATCTCAACGAAAATTTCTACTATAAAAAATATCAAAAAAAAAAAGGATCAGAAACCTATACATTTTTTTAAACCTAAGGTAATAAACTGGAGAAAATAAATGTTTGGAAACTATTAGGATAAAAATAAATAATTTCGGAACAATAACTCATTAGAAGTTTTCTTCCCATGTTTATTTTCTCCCTGCTTTCTGTGTTTATTACTGCATTTTCACCAACTCAGAAAAGCCACCAGATGGCACTGGAGAGCCCAATTACTTTATAATAAGAATGTATTTATAGGGAAAACTCAAAGAATCTTCTTTTCAAGTTGAAGTTGTTCTTTTTTCTGATATGAAAATACATTGAAGAAAAAATATTAATTTATCGGAGTATGGAAACTTTTTCCCATCAATGATAAGAATACTTTTCCTTTGTCATTCACAACATATTTATGTCATATGTGGAATACAAAGTAACTGGAATATGCTTTTAGAGATCAAAGTAGAATGCCAATGACAGAACTTTACTGAAATTAAGGTAGTGATATTAATTAGGAAATATTTTAGTACAGTTAGTAAAATATAAGTGATAATTGAATAGTGTTCAGGATACCCACAAGAGGCTTAATGACACTTTTCAAAGAAATGTTTATACATAACCCTCAGAGATTTTAAAACTTGGCAAAGTTATCCATTGTCATTGCCTTGAGGCAACATTTTCCATGCAAGGCAGTGCTCTAGATGTCTTAAGAGACTACAACTGTCCAAAAGGAAATTTGCCGTAAATAAGCAGCAATAGGCTAAAACACGGTTTAGTATTTTGAACTGCCAAACCTAATTTCACTTAGACACATCACCACCTGCAAGGAAAAGCACCTTATTTTCACTCTAGCTTTGTGGCTATATAGCATGTGCCTTTTAACAAGACTAAAAATCATATTGTTCTTCTTAATAAAACCTCTATTTCAAACTGATAACATGCTTTTCTCTGCGGTGTTAGGACAAACTGCATAACATAAAGTTAAATGTAGCCAACGATGGGCCTCAGGTACTCTGGCTACAAACTCTGGCCATCTAAATTTGTTTGACCAATTTGCAAATATGTAAAATATGTTACGGGAAAAAAGGTGTCACTTTATGTACTGAGTATGCATTGAGGATATTCAATAAATGCTTGGGAAATTAACAAAAGGATAAACTTCTATTTCTACTGATGATGTTGTAGTTCAAAACTTTTACTTTATCAAAAAGAAAACTGAGGTCCTGAAAGGTTCAGGGACTTGTCCCAATCAACGAGGCTTACTAGGGGCTAGACTGAAACCCAAGTGTCTTAATTTCCAATTCTATAGGTTTCATAATACTCCTCAGAACAACCTAAACTGCTTTTGGAAGAATAACTCTAAGCATGTGTTTTTAGTGATTAACACTGTAGACAAAAGTTGGCATGTCAATATTAGTTGTCTGTAGAAATGTTCTGCCAACTTACAATAGTCAACATGAGGATTAACCCCGGCAAATTTTAATACTCTTATAAGTCACCTTTCCCATCTGTTTGTATGAAATAAGGGAATGAAAATTGAATCAGTATTACTCTACCCTCACGAGATTAGTCTATGGCAAATATATTTCAAATCTAGATAAAAGAAATATTTTTCTTTTTGGTGAGGAAGATTGGCCAAAGCTAACATCTGTTTTCAATCTTCTTCTTTTTGCTCGAGGAAAATTCTCCCTGAGATAATATCTGTGCAGATCCTGCTCCACTTTGTATATGGGACACTGCCATACCATGGCTTGATGAGCAGTGTGTAGGTCCATGTCCAGGATCCAAACCTGCCAACCATGGCCCACCGAAGTGTAGTGCGCAAACCCAATCACTATGCCATTGGGCAAGCCCCAAAAGAATTTTTGATGAAGAAAATTTTCTCCTTTCTATAGTACAATTATTCTCATTATCATGAAAGACTAGGAGTTTTACATTTGTTTTACCTAAATAGAAAAAAATAATAAAAGCAGTATTTTCTAAGAGTTAAGCAAACTTTAAAAAATAAATAGCCTTTATAATATACTGGTTTTGTATAATATAGTTTTTTTAAAAAATCTGACAAGTTCTTTCAGATCTCAAGATGAGATCATCCTGGATTATCCAAATGGACCCTAAATCCAATGATAAGTGTCCTTATCAGAGAAAGGCAAAGGGAGATTAGAGACACAGAGGAGAAGGCCATGTGAAGATGGAGGCAAAGACTGGAATGATGCAGATACAAACCAAGGAACACCTGAAGCCACCAGAAGCTGGAAGAGGCAAGAAAGTATTCTCCCAAAGAGCCTTCAGAGGGAATGTGGCCTTGCTGACACATTAATTTCAGACCTCTGGTCTCCAGAACTGTGAGAAAATAGATCTCTATTGTTTTAAGCCATCCAAGTTTGTGGCAATTTGTTCCTGTGGCCACAGGAGACTAATTCAATTCTAGATCAATAAATCCATCAGTTCAATAATCCAGTGATTGCCACAGCTCATACGTTCCAAACTGAACTCATTCCATCTCCTCTCCCTGAAAAAACTGCCCCTTCCTCTCTCTGTAATTGGTAACAACATGAATATAACGTCTTCTCAAATTATTTCATAATCCGTCTCCAAACATTCACTTGATCTCATTTATTCTTCTTCAAAAACATGTTTTCAGTCCCTTTGACTGCTTTTCAGGCCCTTAGTGTAGCTGAATATGATTTTTATTGTGTCCCTGAATTGTTACTCTGGAATCCAACTATAATCTTTCCTACAGGGAGTATTATCTGTCCAAAAACAGATCTGACCATGCCACTCTCAGATGTGACCCTTTATAACTTGATTGTTTGTGTGTCTTTCCTTCTCTGTAAAGGCAGCTTTATTGATGGACTGGTACAATCATTGTGTAGCACTATTGCATATATATCAAGGAGTTTCACCTTTGTGGTGTATAACAGACACCATAATGAATATATCTGCCAAATCTGAGGCCCAAACTCGCAGACTGAATTCTCTACTAAAGGGATTTGCAAAGTAATTCAATATCTCAGCCAAAATTTTTTATTCTACAAGGTAAAATTCAAAATCCCTTGTAAGACATATGAAACTCTTCATACTCTATGCTCAATCTATTTTTTGGGCTTCATCTTAATCACTAAGACCTACCTACTGTTCTCTTTAAATAAGCAGTCCTTCCAAGTTTCTGTTCTTTGGGGATCTTTAATATGATTGATCGCATCGCAATCTCCTATTACAGAATTATTTTCTCCACCTCTTTTTTTCCAAACGTCCCACAACTAATCATCAAACGCAATGGATTCTAACTTTAAAGTTGGTCTCTCTATTGTCTCCCCTGTTCTCACTGCAGTCACTTTGAGTCAGGAAATTTTCATGTCAGACATCTTTGGTTGAAAGGAACACAGACTCCTTTAGGATACCTCAAGGAAAAAGCACTATTTTTGACAGTGTATCTGTACAGTGCAGGTGAATCTTAAAAGTTATCAATATCCTAAGCATCATTAGAGTCTGTTTCTTCTCTTTCTCCTTCCCTGCCTCCCTTCCTTCCACTTTCTCTGCCCTGTTTTCTTTTCCTTTTTCCTCTTTTTCTCCCAACTCCTTCTGTCTCTCTTTTTATTTTTATCATGGACCACAGATCACATAGTCCCTCCAGGAAAAATTTTCAACTTAATTGTTCTTATCTCCCCGATTCCCATCTAGCTCCTGACTAACCATCCTTTCTCTAATCTCTAGTCCAAACTCAACAATAAGTTTGATTGACTTAGCTAATTATCAGTTGTGGTAGGCAAAATAATGCACTCACCTCCCCAAAGGTGTCCACATCCTAATCCCCAGAACATATGACTATGTTACATTACATGACAAAAGGGCCTTGCAGATTTCATTAAATTAAGGATGGGGAAATTTTCCTGGATTATCTATGCAGGTCCAATGTAATCACAAGTGTCCTTATAACGGAAAGGAGGAGGCAGGAGTGTCAGAGAAGGAGATGTGAGAACAGAAGCAGAGCTTGGAATAATGGGGGACCATGAGCCAAGAAATGCAGGCAGCCTCTAGAAGCTGGAAAAGGCACTCAACAGATTCTTCCCTAGAGCCTGCACCAAGAATGCAGCCCACCAACCTATTTCAGACATGTGACCTCGAGAACAGCAAGATGATAAACTTTTGTTGCTTTAAGCCACTAAATTTTTGGTAATTTGTTAAAGCAGCAATAGGATACTAATTCAACAGTGTCCTTAAGTTCCAAGCCACCTCATGGAACACCTTCATGCTTATAGTAGACTGCCCATGGATCAGGGGTTCATCCTTGGATCCAGCAATGGTCACCTCTGTGCTGTCTCTAGAATGAACATCACTTCCTTAACATGACTTAGAATGCCCACCATTGACTGGCTCCTCACTGCTGCTCTCTATCTCTCACTCCTGCCTTTAACTATATAGAAGAATATATCTTCTATTACCCACATGAGACACTGCTTTATTGATTAACTTGGAATATTCTCCTCACTGAAATCCCGTTCAACTTCTAAGACTCAACCATTTATCTTTTCCATGTAAATTCACCATAAACCAGGCCTCATCTGCAAAATTAATGTTAATCTATATGAACTCTATATAAAATTGTACTGACAACTAAAACTGAACAAGTTTATGATGAAATTCATAGGTATATCAGATGATTATTAATCAAAGATACTGGATACTTTTTTGTCAGATATAAGTTCCATTTGTTTGTTACACTTATTCCAATTAAAGACTTCATTTCATGAATATTAAAATTATTCTAGATCTGTTTTCAAAATTTATTTTAATAATCAAGATAAATGGAAGATGGAGGATCTCTTACAAAAAAAAAAACTTAAAGTGCATTTTTTTCACTTCAAAAAGTAAAGAAACAAAGCCTCAGAAGTTTGGTCTTGCAAGCTATCCCAAAGGAAAAAAAGGAGAAATGCTTCATATTTTTTGACATATTTGACAAACTAGGAATAAACACATGGTAACATAATAAAAGGCAGATGCTGGGGGACTAGGTTGTCTCTTAATCATGTGGAATTAGGTTCACTGACTTCCAGGAATGCCTGCGAGAGCTGATGCACATAAATCACACTGGCATGAGATGGAAACACCCCACTAGACTTTCTCATTCCTATTCAGTTAAACCTCACTTTCCTCACACAATAGCATAATTTCTTTTACTTAAAGAAATTCCAGAAATACCAAACACAAAGATGAGAACCTAAACTGTGTCTTTGACTATTCAGCTACCCTTATCTTTTATAAATTATTTGGGCTTGGAGTTAGGAGTTTGGGGAAACCTCTTGAGAGATTTGCCTTCCTCTTGCTGTCAGGAAGAATAGCATCTAAATCATTGTACACAAGCAGGTGTCCATTGTCAAGTTCTAGAACAAAGAGAAGATCAACTCCCTGTGGTAACCCTTTTACTCTCTAATAGCTGGCTGCTTTAGGTAGTTCCTATATATCTTAAATATGATGTACACTTTGGTTTATGTAATATAGCCACTCCCTCTTCTCTATATGCCCTGATAATTGTGAATATATTTTTTTCCTATACTGAAGTCACTTGCTTATTTATCATGTATCAGTAATCATGAACTGCATCCTTTTGGTGTGGTCTGTATTGAACAATACCATTAAAACCAAAACGTCTGCATAATGACATTACTTTTTAAAAGCAGCAGTAAATGTAGTAAAATTCCAGTGCAGTAATATTTAAAGAATCATTTTCCTTTCCTTCTAACAGATTTTGAATCACATTTCAAGCTCATGAAAACACTCATCATTTGCAAAGGTTCACTGTCTTCATATAAGCCCTTAGCATGTCTTAGATATTGCTTGTTCTGAGTTTCTATCTTTTGCTTCAGTAGTCTCATATTATACATTATACTAATTTCTATTTAAGAATACAAAGTTTTCCTTAAATGCCTCTATTTTATTTTACCTTTATTTTTCTAATACTGTATTGGTTTTGTAGAATCCTCACTGATATATCCCAGCCTGAACATTAAAGCCACTCATTCATTCATTAATGTAAGCATTACTTCATTAAGACATTTCATTGAACCCTGACTCTGAAACACACACCATATTTAGCATTGTCAAAGTTATAAGCACACATAAATCATGGTTCTTGCGCTCACCATCCTATGTTCTAGAGAAGGATATGAGAGAAAAGAGAAACAGACAAAAAGTCTGGATCCCTTTCTCTTCCTTCATCTCTACATCCAGGTCCCTCTAGCTTCATTTCTTTTCAGTGTCCCAAACTCTTGGACCAAATCACAATTCATACTTTAGTTCCCTGAAAGTGCTCTACCCATATGTTGTACATAAAAGTCCTTCAACAGTTCACATTATTTCCCTGCCCCTGAATCCTATCCCCAATTCTCCTAGCTATACACAATTAAAAGAAATATTTAATAATAACCATTATTCACAAAGACCACACTATCCTCTTGGAATAAACTTATAAAGGCACAGCATTTCATGGACTTTAACCCTTCAAGCAAGGTAATGACAATATTTTTATAGCCAAAGAAGTTCTACAAAGACACAATGGGAATATTCAAAATAGATTATTTTACCTGCAGAAAAACACACTAATAAGAAGAAGGACAATGGAAGAGAAGAAGAGAGGAGGAGAGGCAGAAAGGAGGAGGAGAAGAGAAAAGGAGGGAGGGAGGGAAAGAAAGAAGTGGGGGAGGAAGGGATGGAGGAAAGAGAGAGAGAGAAACAGACGAACAAACCAACAAAAACATTAACCTAAGCATTCCAAACTGGTTAAGATACAGACTCTCCAGGTAAGCATTTGCTTTACATATGGTTTTCATACAGAATTCTACAAATGACAGCAACTCAAATGTTTACTTACTGAATTACTACACTGCTTCACACACTTCAGGAGAATGAGTAATATTGATAGTCTTTGCCTCTTTCTTCAAGTGCTGCTTATGAAAACTAAAAACAAGGTATAAAATAGTTCCAAGAGAAAATCTTTTATGTAACAAAGGCTAAATATCTGCTTCCAGAGATAGAAAGGAGTTGATTCTAAACGTATGCAAAACTTCAGAACATCACCTGAGAGATCAGATTCAATCCTTGATTGTCATAATCATATACCTACCCAAAGTGATATTTAAAACAAAACATTATAAAGTTGAACTTTTAATATTTCAGTCAAGGATATTATAATGGTATAACTGCCTTGTTATATTTAATTTGTTCCTTAAATTAATAGCAATGGGGGTGTAAGCCAATGTGATAAAAATAATACATCTCCAGCTTGTGTATGAAGAGCTCCTATTGCTTTCAAATTAGTTCTGTTAATGAGAAACAAATATCTACTTCTAATTTTTTGTAGAATGACCATACGTGTTTATCTAAAGTAAACACTATACACAATTAACATGCCATAAAAAATTTAACATTACTGTGTGCATTATAATCATATTTAACATGTTCTTGGTTATTAAAATATCTAGTTCTAGTTTACTAGTGGTCACAGTGAATTAAAAATATAATTTTAGTAAAAGACACATGAAAAGCATTGGGTTTTGAATCATGTGTACTGAACTCTCAAAAAGATTTCTAAAATTGAAAATAAAAAGCGAATTAAATGATAAGAAAGAACAAGGATAAGTAGCCCTCTTGGTTAATATGCGAGATCAAACATCAAAAATTGATTTTTATTTCCTGGCCTTGGTGCCTCTGGTTTTATAGGTTGGGCTGGGCATGAAGATTGAGCCATTAATCTTTTAAGGAGAAGATGCCAAGTGCACTCCTCTTCTACTTGATCTATGGAGATCAGTAAGGACGCCCTTCAGTAAGCTACGTATCTGCTTCTCTCAACAAAGGTGCCACGGTAACAGACATCAGCCGAAATGAGTGCAAGCCATGAAAGTATATGGGTAAAGTAATATTATTTATTCCCAAATTGCAAACTTAACCAAAAGTCAAACAAACAAACTTAATTTCATCCAGTTTGGTCTTAACATAGATATTGGGGGAAGCTATCTTAATTCACACTATAAAAGTAACCAAATCAAACATGTGGCTAAACCTCAGGACCTGCCATGTTATTTTTACATTACGATGTGGAAAACACATTCAGTTTCGGAGGTATTAAGTAGCTATGTGACAACTATATTCGTAAATAGAAGAGAACAAGATCTCAGAACTTTTGCCAAGCTTAGGGCACCATTTTATTATAACCCTCATAAAATAATTATATCATTAAAATAAAAAATTGAATTTAAGACAGGTCACTGAATTTTCTCAGGTCTCTAGAGCAGGAGATACGAATATTCCAACTGTCCCACATTTCTAGCTCTGCTCCCATGCTTCTCAAACATACAAAGTCAGTCCAAATTTAATCAAAGTTTTTGTAGAATGGACCTGTCACCAACTATTTGATGATGGAGAAAAAAGTCACATTTGCATTTCGATAAATAAATCACAGATCTGACATACACAAAAAGAACTGAAAAAAATGATTTTTATGTAATCAAGTGTAATAGCCAGAAAAATGAAGTTTTTAAGATTCCATCAATATTTCTACTTTGGATAGTTTCATTTTGTTATAATACTTATACAGATGAGTGTTTCTCTTCTGCGTGGCCAGTACCTCAAAGATCCATGTTAAGTACTTTTAATGTAAATTGCTGTTCTAGAAAATACTACCGTTGTAGAAACTATCAGCTTTCATCACAATTTACTCCCCCTTCTACCTACTCTAACTCTCATAGGTATGCTCAACTTTCCTTGCAAGTGGCAGACAAAGAAATCAAGATATCTGCTATTTGCCAGTAATCCATGCAAATTACAAAAGCCACTACATCATAATCCTCCCCTAAGGTTTTCTCTCATTTAAAAAGATCCACCAAGAGGAACAGATGAAATAATGTGTAAATATGGAAATACTATTTTTTCGCATTGCCTACAATCACATCAATGGCAGATACAATAGCTATAAAACAAACAAAAAGTTCCAGAGCCAATAGGCTCAGTAGAATTCCTTATACTCTCAACCCTGCACCATCCCTTCGTCCACGCACAAAGTACTCCTCAATCCCTCTCCAGACTTTCTGGCAAGGTGGGCTCATGAGAGGCAGCTTGCTCTCTACTTCCATTGCACGCGGTCATTTTTATTATATAATCAATGTGAGTTTGAAGCCTCTTAACCTAAGGGAAGGAGAATGGTTGCTGCAGCCCCATCTCAGTACTTTCATTCTCTCTCCCTTCTGAATTCCAAAGATACTTTTGTTCGTGCAATTCTTGATATCACAACACTCTGCAGCCTCTCGCACATTATCTCCTCTTTTCCCCACTATCTCTCTAGAACTAGTAGATAACACAATTTAGTTCTATACACAATACATTTATTCCTCCATTATACCCAAAAGCTATAACTTCAGAAATCCTGTAAGCCAACATAAAATGTAAGTGTAGTAAGGCTTGGTATTATCAGTGACTTATTAAACAAGATACAATTTCACATCAACAACGTGGCATTTATTCAAATACCTCGTACATTTCACTAACTCCCAGTATCAACAGTCAAATGAAAAGCAAGATGCCTGATAACATGTAAAGTTTTCCGTAAGTTTCAACATTACTCTACTTAGCAGCTCCTTTCATATTACCATTCTACTTCACCTCTGTATTTCCTACTAAGATATTAGGATATTTCCCCATGATATTTTCTTTAAGAACTCTGTTGCTTTTCTTTAAATACTTACAAAATAATTCAGCAAATCAGCTGAAATACAACCCTAAAAAGAATCTGCCTTAAGCATTGCTGACATTGAAATAGTAACAGTAAAAGTCAACATGAAAAAAATCCACAATATTTCCATGCAAAA
The DNA here is from genome assembly GCF_041296265.1 of Equus caballus. NCBI lineage: Eukaryota > Metazoa > Chordata > Mammalia > Perissodactyla > Equidae > Equus > Equus caballus. Next base: position 22,956,863 of record NC_091715.1, on the reverse strand, counting down.
ATTAAAATGACACTCTTTATAAAAGAATGCTGAAAATCATACTATAAAATGAAATCAAACTGCAACATTTTGGTATTGAATCCATTTCAATTCATAGTAACTAATGAAATGAGCTACATTTTTTCAACCTATTCCGACCTTTCTAATTCCTGAGTATGCTCCACTCATTTAAAGACATATCTACAATATTTCCACAACATGGATTCCTGTTAATTCTCAACCTCTCCACAAATGGCACATATGTAAATGTAGTACCATCACTTCAAGCCATAAAAATGAGAGAAAAGGAGGGAACACTGCTTACCAGAGCCTCTTTTGGTCACAACCTTCAAACTCTGAGTAAAAGTAGCATATAAGAGAATCAAGTGTGGAATCGGAGCTTTCATCTTCCAGCTCTTAAAGGCTGTTTCCTAAATCAAAGATAAAAAGAAAAACATACATTTTAAAAAACATATAGCAATATTATAAGATTTTTGTTAGACTTTTGATCATGCACAATTGGTGCAATGAATTCCACAAAAGAAAAGAATGTGAACAGGATCTATATTCTATTTTCCCGTATGTTGTGGTTCCTAAATCAAATCAAAACCAGTAATGCCAAAATTATGTCTCTATAGTCCTCCTAAATGTTTTAAAATATGAGAGTCACTTAAGGTTTAGAATTTCTCATTTAGAGGATCTAATGGTATTTAAATAAGTGGAAACAATCCCCTCAAAAGAACTATTTCACCAACAATTTATTTTTAATATGAATTACCAAACATTGACATTTTTTAATGTTCCGTGCTGCAACAGAACATGGTTTCATTCAGCATCATTCTTCCCAACTGAGAAGAAATCATAAATTCTATGCTTCTAAAGATTTAATTATAGTTTTCCAATTCTCTTTTAAAAACTCTAAAATATAATTCAAGAGAATTTTATGACTTTGTCTTTATTGAAAGAGAGTACACTGTCTATGAAAGCTACAGAAAGATACATCATTTCTTCCTATTACAAGACTCTCAAAGGGATACTAGAAGGGACATTAACCTAGCGTTTGGATTTCAAAAGGGGGAAATATTTCATATGAAATTAACTGAAATGAACATTGTCTTCCTCAGAAAATCATCCCTCTTTTATTTTCATATAAGACTGCAATAGTAGAGCTGAAAGACTGAATTTCAAAAAGTAGCAACACAGAACACAGTTCAAATAAATTGTCAATCCATGACAGCATGAGTTTCTTTGCAAGACAGTTGAGGACGGATCACACTCAGCTTTCAATCACTATGACTTTATTAAAGATGAGGAAGCTGAAATGGTGACTTGACAGTCACATTTTTTGCTCTCCTAGAGCCTCAGATACCTCTGAATATTTTTAAATGACGAATTCATTTACATTAATACAAGTCTGTTAAAACACATTTTAATTCACAAAACATAATCAAAATCCATTCACTTAAAGTGTCACCATATCAACATTTTAATCAGAAAGTAGGTGAATTTTTAAAATAAGCATTGAGAATAAGATATTTTAACTCCAGCTCCTTTAAATGAAGATAGCCTGTTTCAGTTTTCTAACCAAGGACCTTGAGTTCACATAAAGACATAAATGAAACCTAGTTGAGAAAGCCAACTCATCAGATATATCTGAGAACTGCCACATTAAAGTGCAAGCCTGAGTCATGCATTCCTAAAAGCCGAATCCCATTTCCCAGCTACCGCACTAACTGGAGCTGCAGGAAATCTTCAAGTTGATATCTTCAGCCTTCAGGTTAGCAGTGAGAATCAGTTCCTCTCTCAGTGTGAGTTTAATCAGTGCTGCCCAAGAAACTCCAGGATCCAACTATACACTGCAAGACCTTCCCGCTTAACTATCTTATTACTTTACTCTTGTTCAAAATACTGCTTCCTACTCATTTCATTTCTATAAGGCATACAGGCTAGTTTGCAATTCTATTTCTTTAAATTGGTTTGGAAAGCATCAATTTGGTAACATCAAGATCCTTAATTGAATCTCTTGAAACGTGTATTAGGGAAAACAAAAAAAGAATTACATAGCGTTTCACAGATTTAACGGCTCAGTCAATCTACAATAATCTTCACAAACCTCTTTGAGGTAATTTATTGTATTTTACAATGAAAGACAGATCAAATATATCTAGTCATAGACATCCAAGTTTTGCTGTATTTGTTAATTAAAATTCTTACCCAGATATCACAATGCAAACTATGTCTAAACATTTACGGAGGTTTCTCTTTTACTTTCTTATTGTTACATAGTAGCTCATACTATCAGTGACCTAATTTCAAGAACTTTCAATTTCTGGATGAACAGACCTGAAATTATTTGCCCTGCTTCCTGTTAAGAATGCCATTCACCACTTGGCTTCACATAAACCACTACTAAATCTTGTGTTAAATGAGTATATCGCAGTGGTCATAACCAATCAGTCTGCCTGGGTTCTTAACCCAGTTTTGCCACCTATTAGCTCTGTGATTTGGGCAAATAACATCTCCATGACTAGTTTTTTCATTTACAAAATATGTATTATTACATTACATATTGCATAGTGCCTAGATCAGCACTGGTACAGAGAACAAATCGAATAAATGAAAGCTGCTGCTGTTATTGTTTTTATTGCAGTTGATTTTTGTTGCCATTATTATTACTATTATTATTATTAAGACTATTATAGGCTCAACTCACATCCTCTCACCTGTGAAACTTTCTGTATATACCAGCTTTCCTTACATTCTATCCCATACTACTAGCTTATCTCTTTAATTATGTATCTTTCTATTTTATCAGACTTGAAGTCCCTCCAGGGTGAATGTGTGTTTTATTCATCTTTTTATATCCAATGCTCAATAAATGTTAGCTGAAAAAAGACTGAAAAAGAATGAAAGACTGAACGTGGCTGCTATTATATGCAGTTGAATTCTGGCATTCAAACTCATCATTTGATAAACACTTATTAAGCATATACTAGTTACAAGATGCCGTGCTATGGTGCAGTGGGGACACAAAGAAATGTAATGCATTCTAATAAAGAAGACTCACAGACCAATAAAGGAGACAAATGCTTACCTACTTAATTAGACTGGCCCTATTGCCATATGGTGAGTATAATGTGCTGAGGGAATAGAGGGAGGAATCTATTAATTCTGCTCCAGGTTGGGTTTGGCGAAGTCATAGAAAAGGGCTTTCAGAAGAAGTAGCATTTCAGCTATGCCATAAAGGAAAGACTTTCTAAGGAAAAGGGAATTCTGGGTCTAGGACAAAGGATGAGAGAAACTGTCAGTCTGGTAGGCAGACTAATGCCCACCCCTAAACATGCCCATGTTTGAATTCCTGGATCCTGTGAATACATCACCTTACATGGCAAAGGGACTTTGCAGATGTGGTTAAGAATTCTGAGATGGGAGATTATTATTTGGGTGAGCCCAAAGGAATCACAAGCAAGCTTATAAAAGGGCAGTAGAGGAATCAGATTCAGAGAGAGGAAATATAAAGATGAAAGAAAAGGTCAGAGATTGGAGTGTTGCACTTTGAAGATGGAGGAACAGGACATGTACTAAGGAATGTTTGTGGCCTCTAGAAGCTGGAAAAGGCAAAGAAACCGATTCTCTCCTAGATACCCCAGAAGAAAACGCAGGCATGCAAACATCTTGATTTAGCCAAGTGAGTCCAATGCATTTTGGACTTCTGACCACCAGGACTGTAAGATTAAAAATGTGGGTTGTTTTAAACCACTAAGTTTGCCATAATTTATTACAGCAGCAATAGGAAACTATTACAGCAAGGGTGTGAAATGGCAAGTTTCAGGATTGAAGTGTAAATAGACCACGGGTTCAGGGCTGTACTGACAGAAGTTGAAGATGTCAATGTAGAACCGTTAATGCTAAGATAAGCTAGGGAAGAAGTTGCTTTTCCCTCCTACTTCCTACAATGTTCTTCACTCATATCCTATCTAACTTCATCATCCAATAATATTTCACACGGCTTCACTTTCTTTACCTTTTTTCAATCATGAAAACAATATGTATATTGAATATGTTTCCTCAGAATACACATGATGACTCACTTGAGATTCTGACTCACCCCCCTTTCACACACTCCTAAGATTATTTGGAGTATAGACAACAAATAACCAATGTATGCTTACAGGTGAATAATCTGAACTGTTTTAGAAAGCATAGTTTGAAGGTGGAAAATCTAGTTAGCAGGCAGTGGTACAGGAAGACAAGGAAGAGAGGCAGCCTTAATGCAGTGAATACTGGGAGAACAGAAGAGATCTGGAAATAAGTAGAGCTTAGTGATATTAAAGGAAATGACATGAAGAGGAAGCTTCGAAAGTGGCTCTGAGGCATATAGTCTGAGCAACTAGGTCTATTACGATACTATTTATCCATATATAGAAATAGAGAAGACATTCTGGGCAACGAGGGTGGAGAAATATCCAAAATTATATTTGGGGCATGCAGACTTTAAATTGCCTGTGGAATCTTCTATTAGAATTGTCTTATAGTTAATTAAAAATATTAGCCAGAAGCTCGGAAGAGAGATGGAAGATAACAACATTATAATTGTAGCTGAAGTTAAAGACATGGATTAGGATAAATTGGAAGAAAGTATAGAAAACAAAGAAAAGAAGGCTTACACTTTCAGCTCCAGAGCCTACAGATATTTATGATACAGACAAAGGGAATCAAAAAGGAGAAAGAATGAGAAAATCAGCCAGTAAAGGGAATGTGAATCAGGAAGGAGTTTGGTCAACGAAGCAAGCAAGGATATTTAAGGACAAAATCAGTAGAGCTTAAGTATTGTAAGGATAAAAAGAGAAACGCGCTTTAGAATTAAGAACTCTGGTGATATCGGCCAGTCTTTTAATTAGACAAATAGGGGCATAATCAGAAGCTTCATTTGCTTGTTTCTGAACGGTAGGATGTGGAGTCCATAGCTGAGAGTACAGAAGTAGAGGGATAACTATAGAGAATTGGGAATTGAGAATAGGGAAGACCAAGACTTATATATAAACTGCAGCAAAGAGAAGCAGAGCCAGAGGAAGGAGGTGAATCTAGAATGGAAGAGACATTAGTATGGGGAAGTTGGGACACCTCCTCTTGAGGGAAGAAGAGAAAGAAAGTACACATGGATGAACATTAAGGTAAGTTTGGACGTGAAATGGAGAGAAGCTGTACTCATTTGTTTTATTCCACTTATAAAGCAGAGAGAAATGGTTTTAGAATGAGAGTGAACTGGATTTTAAGAGTCGTCTTGTACGTCAGGTTAGGCAAGCTACTTCATCTCTCTAAGTTCCAGTTTTCTCATCTACTAAGCACAGACATAATTATGTGCCGTATTCATTTCATTTTAGTTTATTTTGGTTTTGACCTATTTTTTCCCAACATATCGAGGTAGTAAAAACCGACTTCAAAGTTTTACGACCTTTAAATAAAATAATTGTCTTTATGGTGTCCACCACAGTGCTTAACAATGGCATTTAATTGTAGACACATTAAAACACCAGCTCTTTTCCTACGTCTCCTTTCTCTCCACTCCTGGCTGGTATGTAATAATTATTTATGCTCTAAAAATGATCCATTATATTTGATTTAAACCTTAAAGTTTTTACATTACTAAACTCAAGGTTATACCAATTATTTCTTCACTCTAATAAAAAAAATTAAAGTATCCATTTGTGTATGACACAGATAAAGTATTTAATCAAGTACACAATTTACACAAGGCAATGCATGTTACAATCATACAAGAGATTCCCTATGGAGAGGATAAACAGAGGCTCTTCCAGACTTTGCAACTACAAGTTACTCAGAATGCACAATATTTAAAATTAGTCCTGGGGAAATTTGTTTTTTTTTTTTTTTTTTTTTAAAGATTGGCACCTGAGCTAACAACTGTTACCAATCTTTTTTTTTTCCTGCTTTTTCTCCCCAAATCCCCCCAGTATACAGTTGTATATTTGAGTTGTGGGTCCTTCTAGTTGTGGCATGTGGGACACTGCCTCAACATGGCCTGACGAGCGGTGCCAAGTCCGCACCCAGGATCCGAACCTGCGAAACCCTGGGCCACCAAAGCGGAGTGCGCAAACCTAACCACTAGGCCACAGGGCTGGCTCCCGACACTTGTTTCTTATATCATGAACCTATGACAATTATCTGGAGGAAAATCAACCACTCAAAATTATGAATATATCTATACATTTATTTTTAAAGGTTTTTGAATGCCTACCATGTGTCAGATGCTGTTCTAAGTACTGAGGATACAAAATCATTAGGAAATGGTCATTGTGGCCAAGGATCACGTGGAAGAGAGACATGAAAATCAACGACTATAGCGAAGGGACAGATGTTACAAAAGAAGAATTTTCAAGTCTATGGAAAGTGCTTAGTGCTTCCTGGAGAGGTTGTGAAAACATTCTTAGATGAGGGTGACATTCGGGCTGACTTTGGACCAGGGTGGAAAGGACTTAAAAAGTGATGGGCAAAAGATTACAGGTAGAGAACAAAAGAGTACATGGTGCATTTGAAAAACCACTAGTGAAAATAAAAATACATACTTGACAATATATTCAGCACATATTGGAGAGTAGGGAAGGGTATATGCTTAGATCACCAAAAATAAGATTTAAGTCACTAGGATAATTTTTTACAAATTGGCCCAGGCACAATTCTTTTGTGTGTTTGTTTGTTTGTTTAATACAATCTGAACTAGAAGATCACTTATTCCTATAAAGCCTAGCTGACAAGGGAGTGTTAAGGTTCCAGATATTATAACCAAGTTTCTATATCGATCTCCATAAATTAATTCATAATCTAACGAAAAGGCCAAGGTGTCAATAAAATCTTTAGTCATATGGTTCTTGACAGATTCTCCTACAAGGCGATGAAGAATATAATACTCAATAGTCAAATAACTCTGTCTAAAATGCACGTGTTCCTTATTTCAATATTGTCCTGAGAATTACACACCAGAGTAGTTTGCTGCAGAGCAACCTGGCATAAAATGCTATGGAATGTCCTGCAAACCAAAAGACTGGAGTAGTGGCTGCAGTTACTATGGAATAATTGGCACACCTACTAGATGGCAACAGTTGAGGCTGAAAACTTGTAGAAGGATCCTGTAAGGAAAGGGCTTGCTCCATTCTTATGAAGTCTGGACCATATCCTTCAGCAGGTGGGAGGCCAATGGTGTTTAAGGAACTGAGTGTCATAACCAGCTTTGTATTATAAAGAATTGACCAAACTTCTACCTAATCTACTAAGAAAATAAGATCAATAATACAAATAAAATCACAAGAAAAAAAGAGGGTATAAAATATACAATAACATACAAATTTAGAATATTTTGAATTATACTAAATTTGAAATTTTTACAGATTGGATGGTTTTCTGGGAACATAAATTACCAAAATTGACTAAATAAAAGAAAATATGAATCAAACAAAAGCCATTAAAAATGCTAAACACCATTAAAGTACAAACTCCAAAAATTTTTGACTACAGAAAATAACACAGATGAATACATTCAAACTTTCAAGGAAGACAGTGTGTTACAAGGAACAGAAAATCATGGTTATGGCTGTAAAAACACAGAAAATCTTAAGAAACTGACAGAACAAATTATTAGAATATAAGGAATTTAATAAACTTTATAAAACTAGAATAACACTGGCAAGGGTAGTTAATGTTACCATTATTACTTAGCTTTTATCTAGAAGTCCTAGGCAGTGAAATGAACCAGGAAGTAAGAGTCATAGCTATAAATATAAAGATTAGTAAAAGGAAAATGCAAAATTTTTATTATTCATAGGTTATGGCTATAAACACATAAAAAACTTTATTCCATTATAAATGGAGAAAAATAATGTGCACCAAGATGGAAGTATTGACCACTTTGTCAATATTGACCAAAAAATGTCAATTTTTTCCAAACTGACATTATTCACTTCTAGTCAAAATCCAAATGGAATTTTTGTTTCTTAAAAAATTAAGCCTAAAATTTAAATGGAAGAATAAACAAGAGAGAAATTTAGAAAAAAGATGAGCAATTCAGTAGGACTTGCCCTGCAAGATACCAAAATGCATTTTCATTTCAGACCAGTTGAAGTAGAGTACAGCCACAAAAATGGGTAGACTTATCAATGAAAGATATATACAACACTGCACCAGATATGAGAATATATAAGAACAATATATGGTAAAGGAAGCATATACCATTGAACAGAGAAATGAAATGTCTGTGATAATAAAAATTCTGAGATGGCTCCCAAGATTCCCACCCCTAGTGTTCACACCCTGTAGAATCCCCTCCCTTTGCATGAGTGAAGACTACAAATATGATGGGATATCACTCCCATGATTAGGCTATGTTTATATGGCAAAAGTGAAGATGTTGTGTAGTTGTAAATAAATCAACTAATCAATTGATTTTAAGTTAATCAAAAGGACAATTACACTGGGTGGGCCGAGACTAATCAGGTGGCCCTTTAAAAGAGGGTCTAGAGGTCACAGATAGATGTCAGAGAAATAGGAAGCAGCAGAGATGCTCTCTTATTAGTCTTGAAGAATAAACTGCCATGTTGTGGAGAGAGCCACACGTCATGGAGTGGTGTGCAGCCTCTAGCAGCTAAGAGCTCAGTCCTACAACCATAAGGAAATGAATTCTGCCACCAACCACATGAACTTAGAAGAGGATCCCAAGTCTCAGATGAGAGTTCAGCCCAGCTGATATCTTGATTTCAGCTTTGTAAAACTCTGACTGCTGACCCACAGAAGTTGTGTGATAATACATTTGTGTGTAGCAGTTTTAAGCTGCTAGATTTTTGGTAATTTCTTACACAGCAATAGGTAACTAATAGAGGACTATTAAAATAAATTGTAGGGAATACCTATAAGATGAAATAGTCAGCCTTCACAAATTGTTGGGGTTTTTTTGAGGAAGATTAGCCCTCAGCTAACATCCGCCACCAATCCTCCTCCTTTTGCTGCAGAAGATTGGCCCTGAGCTAACATCTGTGCCCATCTTCCTCTATCTTATATGTGGGACGCCTGCCACAGCATGGCTTGATAAGCAGTGCATAGGTCTTTGCCCAGGATCCGAAAGGGCAAACCCCAGGCTGCCAAAGCAGAGCATGCAAACTTAACCACTACACCACTGGGCCAGCCCTTCACAAATATTTTTGAAGTTAATCACTTGGAAAAATAGTCACAATAAAATATTAAGAGAGAAAAGCAGAATACAATGCTGTATAGAGAGCACGATTCTTATTATGAATAATATGAATATAGATGACAGAAAAGTAACTAGAAAAAACTACATCACAGTATATAATATGATGTTTGCAATCTAAGTAATTACACTGATTTTGGTTTTCCTCCATATCACTATATGTTTGCCCAATTTTTAATAAAAAATGAACATGAACTACTTTTCATAAGACTATATATGCTTTTGTATCATTTTAAAATTTCTATAGGAAAGGTTTTAAAGTTTTAAGTGTCCATCAATAGATGAACGGATAAAGAAAATGTGAGATACACACATAGGAATATTATTTAGCCTTAAAAAAGAAGGAAATCCTGGGGCTGGCCCCGTGGCCGAGCGGTTGAGTTCGCGCGCTCCACTGCAGGCGGCCCAGTGTTTCGTTGGTTCGAGTCCTGGGCGCGGACATGACACTGCTCGTCAAACCACGCTGAGGCAGCAGCCCACATGCCACAACTAGAAGGACCCACAACAAAGAATATACAACTATGTACCGGGGGGCTTTGGGGAGAAAAAGGAAAAACTAAAATCTTAAAAAAAAAAAGAAGGAAATCCTTTAATTTGTAACAACATGGATGGACCACGAGGACATTACACTAAGTGAAATAAGCTAGGCACAGAAATACAAATATTGCATGATATCACTTACATGTAGAATCTGAAAAAGTAAAACTCACAGAAGCAGAGAGCAGAATGATGGTTGCCAGAGGCTGGAGGTAGGGGAAATGAGGATAAATCGGTCAAACAGTACAAAGTTTCAGTTATGTAGGATGAATAAGTTCTGGAGATTTAATGTGCAGCATGGTGACTATAGTTAATAATGCCACATTGTATACATGAAATTTGCTAAAAGAGTAAATCTTAATCGTTCTCACCACACAAAAAATAATTATAGCTATGTAAAGTGATGGATATGTTAATTAACTTGACTGTGGTAACCATTCCACAATGTATGTATATCAAAGCATCATGTTGTACACCTTAAATATATACAATTTTATTTGTCAATTATATCCCAATAAAGCTGAAAAAATAAAAAAAGTTTTTATGGAATCAAATTATCTCAAATTTTTCAAGAACCTGAATGATTTACTATTATTTTAATTCTACAGTCTAAAACATACATTCCTCAATCCAAGAATCATTTGGATAAACCATATTGTGCCAAATATTTTTGTCACACTAACACAATTTTTGGTATGCTCAGTCATAAGATCCACTCTAACGGGTCACTAATAAAAACACTAACATAGCAATCAGGATCAAATTAAAATAGATTCTAGACAGACCGACACACACCCATACATGTACACACACGCACATACACATTTCCTGGTCTGTTTACAATACCCAATAAATTGTTTCAAGCCGATAATAGGCCCTAAATAGGTACTGATTGGATAATTGAAAGAATGAAATGTATACTGTGGAAGAGTTATTCCTATAAATGCATCCACATGATAGTACTTTAAGGCAATATTTGAGACTCTGGAATTAGCAGTAGAGATTACTGGATATCTTTTTGATGGAAAGTTGGAAGCTCTGGGGATTATCTGATCCTATGTGTGCACCTTTGTCTGTGGATATGCTATTTTACAACTCTGTAAAGATAAAGTGAACTTCTAGAAAGCTAATAGAAATGCAACTAATTCTTATCCATAGAAATGCAAATTATGTGTGTCTGGTGGGATCAACTGATTACTGTCTACACAGACCAGTTGTGGTAAATCCATGACAAAATTCCTTTACTGCATATAAATTTGTGGTTCTTTGACACCTCTGTCAGTTGTAACATGTCTTCCAGTTCCTTCATTAATTAGTGAATTAAGTAAATCATTGACGTATTCACTTTATATCTTTATGAGTCATGACCTTTTCAAAAATTATGCTTTATAACTACATTCATTTATTACAATAAAGTTAGTCAATGAATTCTTTGAGAGGACAGTATTCTTTTAAGTTTAAAAAAGAAATTACAGCAAGTTACTTTTGGTTAGATTTTGTCTCCTAGTCAGTGCTTAGTATCATGGTGTTTTAACCAGAAACCATAGGCACAATATAAAGACACCTTCAAGGCAGTTAAATAAGAGATCAGTAAACTCGCAAAGAGGCAGAGAGAAATTCTATTTCCATAAAATTATCATCAACAAGAACTAAATCTATTTTGGGACACCAGGCCTTTCTCTCAGCTTTGGAAAGGAAAAGGAACTCCCCATCTTCATGGTGATTGGGACGCAGCTTCATAGAAGAAGACCTCAATATCAAGGTCATTTGAAATTTATGCAATCATCCCTTACAAAGTGTAGAGTTGCTTAGGGTAACCAGCTATGGCTTAGAAAATCCTTGGCATTAGCTGATGCTTGCCTGCCAAGACAGACCTGAAGAAATATATAATGAAGGTGGTTAGGTGCATACACTCAGGAGTAAAACTGCCTGTGTTTGAAGCCCAGCTAAATTTCTTACCAGCTGAGCAAACTTGGACAAATTAATGATGCTTAATATCTCTATACGTCAATCCTCTCATCCGTAAAGGGGGCAGGGGAATAGTCTCCACCTCAGAGGATTACTGCGAAAATCAAATGCAATAATGTATGATTAGCATTAAACATTGGTGCTTAGTTGGGTATGCATCACCCTTTATTTTTATAAGCCGCCGAACTTACAGGGCTATGCTGATAATAGTAGCCTTGACTGAATGTCCTATATGTAATAATCGCAAACTTAAAGTACTGGGAATTATTTGGGAACTGGAAACATTACATCTGCTGCCAGAAAATTCTATAAAATTCAATACAACTCACACTTATTTAGTGACAGTAGAAAATCCAGTAAATGCATGAATGTGACTAGCTAAAATGGAAAGCGCACTGCACACAAGAATAGAGAGCATAAATAAAAACACTACATGGTTTCCATCTGCCACTTTTCTAATTCACCTTTCTTACACGTTTCGTATTCATCATGCCCTCCACTGTAATTCAACTGCAAAAGCTCATACCAAAGAAATTTTCGGGGTTCCAAAGTCAGCAGACTGGATGAGGCAAGTGACAAAGCCAGGGAGGAAAAGCAAACACATTCCATCATCACTCTTGTGGGCTGCAAACATGATCCTAGCTGAGTGGGTTTGCCCTCCTTTGTGAGTTCTTCCTGCCAATATATTTAAAGGATAGTTGGATAAACCTGACCCTTATCACATTTCTGTATGCTTAAAATTCAACATATTGAAGAAACTTACTGCAACTCTCAAGAAAAAGTGGCTTTATGTTAATTAGAACCCCAATATTTGATGTTTGTTATACGTGCAAAAAGTTTTTAAAATTTTTATTTTTCCAGTTAAACTCAATATACCTACAGCCATATCAACTTCCAAGGAGAGTAGGATAGTGGGAGAAGAGCCAAGGTAGGAAGTGCTCCTCAACCTCGGCTGCACCGTGGGATCACTTAAGGGGGCTTTTAAAGAGAGTGATAATGACCCAGGTAATGCCCAAACTGCTGGCCCATGGACCACACTTTGAAAAGTAAAGGATCAGACAACAGTATCTTTTAGAGTTCCCTACAGCAGGGCTTCTCAAACCTGCTGCTATTAACATTTTAGGCCAGATAATTCTTCATTGTGGGGGGCTGTTCAGTGCATTGTAGGATGTTGAGCAGCAGCCATGGCCTCTATCCACTAGATGCCAGTAGTACCTTCCCCAAGTTGCCACAAGTAAAAATGTCTCCAGACATTGCCAAATGATCTGTGGCATGGCTGGTACCTCCATATCACAGATTTAATCACTAGTCAGAATTAGTTCTATCAGAGAGAAAAATCAGTTCTGAGGCCATGGAACAAAGCAAAACTGGTTATCTTTTGTAAAGGTGCTTAGTAGTCACCGTTAGTACTCTGAGAACATGACCGATGAAGCTGTCAGGAAAAAAAATATATAATTATGTGTCATAGGTCAATAGAATCCTCTTATAAAGGAAACAAAAAACAATGATAAAGCTTTGTACGTGTTTTAAAATAAGTGTTAAAATTAAAAGACAGTGAATGCATTTGTGTGAGACACAGTAACAGCCCTCAAAGATATCCACGTCCTAATGGCCAGAATTGTTGACTACGTTATCTTACATGGGAAAATGAACTTTGCAGCTGTGATTCATTTAAGGATCTTGACATGGGAAGATTATCCTGGATTCCCAGTGGGGCCCAATGTAATCACAAGGGTCTTTATAAGAGGGTGACAAGAATTTTAAAGTTAGGCCATGTGAGAATGGAAGCAGAGATTGGAGTGATGAAGTCAGGAGCCAAGGAATGTCAGCAACCACTAGGAGCTAGGAGACTAAAGGTACGGATTCTCCCCTGGAGGAACCAGCCCCGGTGACCCCCTAATTATAGCCCCGTAAAGCTCATTTCACACTTCTAACCTTCAGAACTGAGAGAATAAATACATGTTCTTTTGAGCCACAAAGTTTGTAATATGTTACAGCAGTAATAAGAAGCTAGTACAACACTGAAGTAGCTAGAAACTTAAAAGGAATAATCTAGTTTATCACTAGAATTTGTAAAAAATTGTGGTAATTATTTATACATTCATATATGATTCTGCACATTTTGTTTTCAATGTTTACTAATACAACAACTGGTAACCTTTCTTGAGCACTAACTTAGTGCCAGGCATGTATCTAAGTACACTTTGTTAATCCTTACAAATTTTCACTCAGGTAGACGCTATTGTTGCCTATACAAATTACCTTTGCCAAGGTCACACAGCTGGAAAATTAGTTTCCATGTCTTCCACTAATGATATTTTAAATAGTCAATAATTAGTAAAACAGAGTTAGTTCTGAGATCTCTGATGCAAATACATCCATAAAAATACATACGATCCATATCCCATGACTCACCTACAGGCAGTGCCATTATTTCTTTGAACAGTGCGTGCTTACAGAACCTGTGCATGAACTGAAATTCTTTCCATGTGATATTTATGTGGTTTTCAACTACGTGTTTGCTACAGTCACTCAACTCAAAGGTTTTCACTATCTGAGGCCCCCGCTTCTTTATGGCAGGAGCTGCACTATCTCCTCAAAGAGAATATAAATTGCTCTATGCCTGTCTGATCTAGTTGCTCCTTAACTTCCCAGCACTTAGCATATATGTTGTTCTTGCTTTGGGTTCTTCTAAAAATTGAATTCTAAGATTGACTGTTCTTCCTACCACATCTAGAAACACTACACATTAATTCTTGCCACCTCCCCAAGTTCAGAAGATCAGAGGTAAATCAGAATTTGGTATTAACTACTTTCCAGAATCTATTTAGCAGTTCTACATACCATCTTGCTGAGGTCATAATGGATAAACTCGTTGACCAATATATGCCATGCACTATTCTAGATTTTGGAGTATTGGAGACATAGGAAATAAGACAGTTCAAGACCCTTCCTTCATCAAGCTTACATTCTTGCTACACAAAAGCAAGACATGTAAGTAAGTAATATATTTCATTTAATGATAAATTTTGTGAGGAAAATGAAATAGTGCTAAGGGAAACAGAGTGATATGGTATAGAAGTTACTGTTTTAATTTCTCCAAGGTCTTTCCTATAACTTGGAACAAAAACATGAGGAGGAAGCAGTCACATGTGGATATGCAGGGTGGGAGGACATTCCAGGAAGAGGAATAGCACATGCAAAGACCATGAGACCAGAACAAGCTCAGTATAGTTGTCCATATGGTTGGAGGTGTTTGGACAAAAGGGAGAGTGGAACTATGTAAGGTAATAAGAACAGGCTGGGTCCAATTCATGCAGGGATTTGCATTTTATTTTATTCGTAGTGAAAAGTCATTCAGAGTTTAAAGAAAAAAACTGTTGTGGGTTAAATTGTGTCACTCCAAAAGATATGTTGAAGTCCTAACCCTGGGTACCTACATATGTGACCTTATTTGGGAATAGGGTCTTTGCAGATGTAACCAAGTTAAGATGAGGTCATACTGGATTAGGGTAGACCCTAACTCCAATTCCTGGTGCCCCTATGAGGAAAGACACACACTCACAGGGAGGAAGGCCTTGTGACAATGGAGGCAGAGGTTGGAGTGATGTGTCTACAAGCCAAGGAAAGCCAAGAATTATCGATAACCACAAGAAGCTAGGAAGAGGTGTAAAAGTATCATCCCCTAGAGACTGCAGAGAGAGAGCATGGCCCTGCCAACACCTTGATCTTGGACTTCTAGCCTCCAGAACTGTGAGAGAGTAAATTTCTGTTGTTCTACGCCACCAAGTTTGTGGTAACTTGTTGCTGCAGCCCTATGGAACTAGTACAGATACTAATAAGATAATATACATTATTGAAAAGTTTACCTTGACTACCATGTGAAGAATGGACTATACTGGAACAAAAATAGAAAAAAAGGATTACGAATTAGGTTGAATGCTAATGCAGTAGTTCAGACAATAATTGATATTGGCTTAGACTAGACAAAGGTAACGATGGAAAACCATCAGACTTGGTGTACAGTTTGGAAATAACGGCAGCAGGAGTTACCAATATATTGGGTATATTCAGTGAGTAAAAATGAAATTAAAGATCACTCCCAGGTTTTGCCAGAGAACAGAGGTGTACTGTGTTACCATTAACTGAGCTGGGGAAGGCTAGGGGACTAGCAAGTTTGGAGATTCAGGAGGACATGATCCTTTTTGGATAGTTTAATTTTGAGATGCCCATGAAATATCCAAGTTAATTTGATATATTAGTGTGATGGGCCTCTAATGATTCCTGCCTCTCGTTATTTATGACCTGCGTAATCCCCTACCTTTGAATGGGGGATGGTCCTAATGACCCTCTAATAAGTAAAAAGTGACGGGATGTCATTTCTGTGATTAAGTCACAAAAACTGATTTCCCTTTTGCTGGAACTCTCTTACTATTCACTTTGATGACACCAGCTACCATACTGTGAGCTGCCCTATGTAAAAGCCCATGTGGCAAGAAATTGAGGGTAGCCTCTGGCCAAGAGCCAGAGAAAAACATGGTCCAACGATTTTTAAGGAACTGAATCCTGCCAACAACCAGTGAGTGAGCTTGGAAGCAGATCCTGCCCCAACCGGACCATGAGATGACTGCTGCCCCTGCCAACATCTCGATCGCAGTCTTGTGAGCAAGAAGACCCAGTTAAGCCATGACCAGATTCCTAACCCACAGAGACCATGAGAAATGTTTCATTTTAAGGCATTAAGGTTTTTTTTATTGTGGTCATAATAGCTTATCACATAGTGAAATTTCAGTTGTACAATATTATTTTTTATATACAAGTATGCCCCTTCACCCCTTGTGCCCACCCTCCACCTCCCTTCCCCTGGTAACCACTAATTTGTTCTCTTTGTCCGTAAGTTTGCTTATATTCAACATATGAGTGAAATCATATGGTGTTTGTCTTTCTCTGTAAGACATTAAGCTTTGGGTAATTTTTTTAATGTAGCAAAAGATAACTAATACATATGGGAAGGATGTGGGAGAAATGTGAGCTGCAGACATATATTTAGGAGTCATCAACATATAGATTTTACTTAAAGAGAGCTAGATGTGGTCACCTATGGAGGGCAGATAGAGAAGAGGGCTCATAATTGAGGCCTTAAACTATAAGTTAATGAGGCCAAAAAGAAAAATAGGAATCAGAAAAGCAAACCAGGAATTAAGAAGTGGGAGGAAAATCAGGAGAAACTATTTTGAGACTAAAGTTGTGGCCAACTGGGTCAAATTATGCAAAGGGGTCAGGTAAAATGAGAAGTTAGAACAGACCATTCGATGTGGTAACATAGCTTTCATTAGTAACCTTAACAGAGCCATTTTTTGAGGAATGAAAACCTCATTGGATTTGGCTAAGGGAAGAACGGAAGGTGAGAGAGCAAAGATACTGAATACTGCAAACTCTTAGAGAAGTGTTTCTGTGAAGCCAATAAGCCACAGCTCAAGGGAATGTCCTCCTTATGATGTGTGAATAGAAGCTATATTTGTAGGCTCGTTCTTATGAGCCTATATGGAGAAATAAGTCGGTGATGTAGGACAGTCGACAATTAAAGGAACAGTCTTTGAGAGAGTAGTTGAAAACATAAATGTTGGGGTTGGCTTTAGATAGTAGCAGGCAGATTTCATCTACTCTAAATGGAGGGAAGAGTAGGCTGGTAAA
The DNA here is from genome assembly GCF_041296265.1 of Equus caballus. Taxonomy (NCBI): domain Eukaryota; kingdom Metazoa; phylum Chordata; class Mammalia; order Perissodactyla; family Equidae; genus Equus; species Equus caballus. Next base: position 22,939,426 of record NC_091715.1, on the reverse strand, counting down.
TTTGGTGATAGAAATGTGAGCTTGTTCTACTCCATCGCATCATTAAAACAAATTAAGTAGGAGGAAAGGTAAGCTGAGTGTTTCACAGCTGAGTGTGAAAGGTGTGGAAAGAGAGTAGGAGGTTTAAAGATAAAGGAGGATGAACAAAATAATATCTCAGAGCATGGTAAAGTGAACGTCCTAGAGAAGGAGAAGGATTGTGTAGCACTGGTGCTTGTCCACTGGGGATATGTGATCATAAAGATTAAGTCAGAAAGGTAGTAGATTTACTTCAGCAATGCTCAACAACTCGAGTGAAGGCAGGGAGCAGACAGATAGTTATACTTCAGTTTTGGAGTTGTTTCCAAGTCAGCATAATAGAAAAATAGAGAGGCAGGAGTTTTAAGAGTTTAACAGTTTGTAATAGCGTTGGACAATGAAACCGCACCAATAAATTGTTCATATATATCATGTCCATGCCAGAACCATATTTTTTTCTAATAATTTAGACATGACAATATAATATCATGCTAATTGAAAGCTAACTTGGTTCAAGTAGTCCCATAGAACAGTTTCATGATAATGATTAAGAAGCAGACACACATAATTTGACAGATTGAAAAGATCCAGTTCACTTTAGCTGCCTGTGTTTTAACTCCCTGGGTAATATATCCAATGTTTGCACTTAAGAAAAATGCTTTTGGGCATGATGGGGTCTAAATACTCTCACATTGCCTGCCTGGAAGCTAGTCTACTGTTCTCTCCATGTTAACTTCAATGCAAGCTATGGGCTTGACATTGCAATTTAACAGGATTTACAACTTGTTCTTGGAAAAATAGGCACAATTTTAAACTCCAGTAGATATTATTGCAATCATGCCAGCAGAAAACCTAATTCTGAGAAACCTATGGGCTTCAAGAAAAATAGATCAAAAAATAGTTTCTTACCAACATAATGCAAAGAACCATGTCATCAACTATTTACTAGACAATATATGTACCCAAAATGTTGTATGGAGTGACATGATGAAAAACCACATTGATATTATCATCCAAAATAGCAGGATCTCACTTCCCCTGTGGAGGGCATTTCTCAGTAGACTCCACCATCCCTCTGTTTTCCATCTACCAATAATGAAATGCTTTAAACCAAAGGGGTAGAAAGCCCTCTTAATCCACAGTTGTCAGTGCCACTAAGACCATTGTTTTTCACCTAGTATTTAACATTTATCTTATGCAACAGTTCTTTCTAAAAGGTAAACTATTTTTCATTAGCAATATTCGACCCTTCAGAACGTTTAATGGTATTATCCATGAACCTATATTAATTTGATTATTTTAAAATGAAATATATATTAACTGTTGCTTTTAAAATGTTATTTATTTAATAGAAAAGCCTTTCAAAACATCAAGTCTGAATACGAATGTTTAAAGGTGCCCTTGGAAGGCATTCCCAAGATCATTTTATCAACACAGGTTCCGCCTTTGCTCCTAGAAGTTCCTCCATTAAAAGATGACAGGTTTGGGAGAATTCCAAATCTCTGGTACTATGATATATGTGCTTTGTTCCATCCAATTCTTATTTTTCAGGCCACTTCACTTAAAAATTTAATTCATGGTGACTGACACTCCCACTGAAATTTGTCTGCAACTAATATATTCTAGCAGCTACTATCATGCATTCCTTCTTTTCTATTTGCTTATTTCGACTTTCTCCCCTAAAGACACTGCTTGTTAGAAATACGCTGGGTTGACTATTTTCCTGCCAAAATCTGCAGATTCTAATTAAATAACTCAGAGAAAAGCAGTCATAACAAAAAGCTAAATTACAAGGCCTTGGGAATGCAATTGTTTCCAGGTGGGGAAGGACAGAGGGGATGGTATAAACTTCCGTTGGCCTTTAGGAAGAGACAGAGTGGCATAATGAAAAGCCTGCTGCCCTTTGTGTCCTAATCCTGGGCTTGAGGCCCAGCTATGTTACTTCAGGGAAAGTAAGTTCATATCCAGCAACTGATTTTCTTTACAAGAACAGGAAACATAATGGCCTTGCCTATCTCAAAACACTCTGTAATGTAAAGTATTACCCTTATTTCCTCCGTGCCTATCATGCATTCCACGTGTGGCATACCAACACTAGAAACTGACTGGAAAATACTATTTTGTATGTGCATCATCTCTCTGAATACTTCAACTGATTCCATGTATATTAACCCACTTTTCAACAGACATGAGACGGTATCCCCATTTATCCTCATATTGTAAATGGAGAAACTGAGGTCAAATAATTTATAATTAGATGACTTCCAAAAATAAGCAGATACACAGGACTGCCTTAAGAATCCAATTTAACGCATCTTTCACAAGAGTTCAGCCTTCAAAGATCAATAGCACTGATTCCTACCTAAACGTTGCTAGCTGGAGGTTTTTAAAAAGTAGGGCCACATGTCTAAATCACTATGCAAGGAAGCACCATATTTCTTTCCTTCTTTTTTTGAGGAAGATTAGCCATAAGCTAACTGCTGCCAATCCTCTTTTCACTGAGGAAGACTGGGCTAACATCCACGCCCATCTTCCTCTACTTTCTATGTGGGACGCCTACCACAGCGTGGCATGCCAAGTGGTGGCACGTCTGCACCCGGGATCTGAACCGGCAAACCCCGGGCCGCCGAAGTGGAATGTGCACACTTAACCGCTGCGCCACCGGGCCAACCCCAAGCACCATATTTCTTAGAGCTAGAAAGCAATACCTGAACTTCCTTGCGTATGTTCATACATATAAGCAAAATTGCATTTAAAACCCATTGTAAATGTTGAAAGGATGTCACTTTAAGTCCAAAGAAAGATCATCCTTCAGTTGTGCTCCATAACACCACTTTGTCTGGAGCGACAACATGTTCTTCCAAAAGTCCAATCATAACTCTATGATTTCAATTACACCAGCTGATACACCACCAGAGGCTGATGAAGCTTGAGACTGAGGACCTTTAAACTACACACGCCCCTTTTAAAGCCCTGTACTTAATTTTGTAGTCGTAATTTTTCATCCTTTTTTCTTAGAGCGGCGCCAAAATTATATAAGCTGCAGGGCTCATCAACACTAGATTCTCCCTGGCTCACCCTATGTACTTAAGTTACTCACTATCATACTCCTTGTCAAGTTGACTAAACATTTTCCCTTTTCTAGAGACCCCAAACATTGAAAATATAATGAAACAACAAGCTCTTATCCCTCATTTGGTGAAGACAGTCCTTCTATGTGGATTACCAGATGGTAATTTACAGCACAGACCTTTGGAAAGGAGTGTTGATTTATGGAATAATGGGAGGAGAAGTAACTTGGCAGTTAAGAGATCTAGATTCAAGTCCAGAGTGCGCCACACCAACCACTAACGTTAAGATCTTTGCAACGTCACTTACACTCTCTAGGCTTTCGTATCCTTGTCTTTGTGATGAAAAAAATGGACAAGAGTATCACTGCAATTGCTTCTTGGACATCTACAATTGTATAATCTAGTTACATTCTTCAAAGTCATATCATTTTAGACTCAATCTCATACTGCAACAAAGAGATGCAATGGTAATAGGGAACTCTTTCTTCCTAATGCCTTCCTTACCCACCTACACTCAGGACCCTCAAACTGGGAAGTGTCCCCCAGAATGAGAACTTTGGTCTGCCTGCTTTATCAACTTGAAACACAAGAAGACATATTCACTGTGTCACATTAAGTTTCATCAAATGGTCAAACATAGTCTATGTGTATTACTTTAATTATGGGGATAAGAGCAAAGTTTCACATGTAAATTATTTTCCATGTTTCCTTTCTTGTTCTCATGACAATGATATTCAATATATCCAAGTGCTATTAAATAATATTTACTCCTTGGATAGCTACCTCTAATATGGTACATCAATTTCATCCCTTCCTTATGTACATGTCATTCCTCCATAGAGAACTGGAACCTATTCCTCCGCTCCTTCTGAATCTGGGCTGCCCTTTTGGCTTATACGATCAGTAGAATGCAACAGAAATGACATTCTATGTTCCATGTTATGCAGCAGTAGATAACTAGAACATTTATCTTACTAAACCAAATGTCCTTTTTACTTTTTTTCCCTAAATCTATGTATACAATATAAATACGGGCTGTAATTCAACTCAGATCTTTATACCATCACTTCTTTTCATATCAGTTGTAAAGGAATGGGCTCTGCAGTATTTCACTTCACACTCAATGACCTCATTTAACATTGCAGCTTTTATTCTTTTTACTAGCTATGACTTTTTTTTATTCTTTCTTACTTTTTTCGCTTGTTTTTTTAATATATCTTAGGGCTAACCTCTCAGTTTCAGTTATCCAACCAACAAGTGAATATACAATCGAATATACAATCTTTATACTCAAAGAAATAGCTGTTATAGTTAGACTGTCATATATAACAGAGAGCCGATTCAATAGGTTACAAAAACTTTATCTTAAAAGAAATGTTACATCGATTAGGAATTTCAATGAATTGATGATTTGACATACAGGCTGCAGTCATTTAATTCCTAATCACATTATAAAACTGATATTGACACTCTGGAATTGAAGGAAATAAACAAAACAAACACCACTTGTTTTTCATACAATTTCTCACAAACACATTTTTACTCTATACACTAATGTTAAATTAGAACAAAGGGAGCTTCCTTCACACAGCTCTTAGAATTCTTCATAAGGTTTATGACTGGGAAGCGCCGACAGCAGCACACAGTACCAATTCTCAGTGTCATAACTGTGCTTGGAAAGAGAGCCAGTTCCAAAATAACTACTATCCAAGCAGCAGATGTGTTTGTACATCAACATACTGACTTTTGTATAACACAAAATAAAGATCAAAGTGCACAAAATCAATGTAATCAAGACGATGGAAATCAGGATTTTGTAGAACTAGACCTGTAGTTAGAACTCCAACTAAACTGAGCTATATTTTCATGAACATAAAATCAGAGATGATAAATAAAAATCTACATCACATGTTTAACATTCATGAATTATTTAGGACACTCAAGAAATTAGAGCCTACTATGTCTTTTTAAATATGGAAAATAAAAATGCAGCAAGGGATTTATTCAACAACATTATGATCTTCTACATAACAGATATATTCTAAGTAAGCATATTTGCGTGACACTAACAATGAGCAATACTCTTTACTTAATTCAAGGTTAGTTACATGGAATCTAAATCCTCAGACTTCCAGAAGAGCAAGGGTCTGCTTATGATCAGTGATCATTTTTTAGCTGTTTTGCATCGTAATCTAGATAACTTCTGAGTCACAAAGAATTTCATAGGTCATTGCATATAACCCATGCTTAGCTCTTGAATATATGTACACATGAGCGAGTGCACACACACACAAACACACACATATTCAGGCAAGAACCAGAAATATATCTCAGTCCTGAGTTTCTTCCATTGTAACCTCTTCCTCAGGTAATTCAACTGAGAAGACACTGAAAACTTCATACAATTATTCATTTACTTTCATGCAATTATTCATTTATTTTTCTATGTCAGCCATCTCAGGTGCCATTTCAAAAATGTCAAATTGAACCACTAATGATGGTGGATTTTTACGAAAGAGACCAGGCCATATCACTGATTAGACAGCCAATGCCAACGACATTGTTATACTAAAGTCAAGAACAGGCCATTTAAACTTATTTGACCTAAGATCAATTGTAAAGGAAGTCTCAGTGATTGTAGAACTAATTTCTAATTGATTTGATTTATAGTTTTCTGGAAATTACTAGTATTTGGTTGCACAGAAATGCAGGTCCAGATTCTTGGACTCCTTCTCTCTTTAAACCTCTTTTATTTCTAAGTCCCTGTTTAGAGGATTGAGTCTCTCTAGAAACTACAGCTTTCTATAGCTTCTATTTGTGAAAAGGTAGAATACCTTTTTCCCTTGCCCCATCAGAGGGTCAATTTGGGAAAGAATCGCAAAGGGTCAGAGATCATTAAGATTTTTCATTAAGAAGATTTCTACTGGGTACAAACATAGTACATTATGGTTGTGAGATCTTCCCTTCCAAAGAAATATGTAGACACTTTCTCAAATGGGAATTTTGCCTGCATACCAACTTGTGCTTTTCTTAACAGTTTGAAACACCTTTATTTCAATTTTCCTCAAGTATGCCAAAGAGGAAGATTGGGAAAAAGAGAAATTAATAAACTTGTCCATATGTTTTTCAAATTATATTCAATGGAACCCTGAAGTTCCAAAAAAATCTAGCTACTGGTCCACGGTATTTTTGAATATGAAGACAGCTTATACGAAATTTTGAAAATTTTACCATGTTAAGTCAGTGTAGGAATATTAATTTTCAAATATCCAAATTATGTTTTCATTTTCATCTTAGGAATGTACATACTATCCAAACAGCAAAGAAAAATACCAGAAAGTGGTACCAATTAAGTACTATCACCATTAGCTGTTTTTTTTCCATTTATTTTCTTATTTCACTGATGTTATTTTCTTCTATAACTTGAATCATTGCATCAAGTTATTTAAGATTTTCTTCATAAAGATCACTAATCAATATTTAATCAATCTTATGTAATTTATATATTTATAATTACTATAATTGTTAAAAACATTAGAAAGCTGTGAGTTAGAGAAAGGGGTCAGCAAATGACAGCCCATGGGCCAAATCTGGCCCACTACCTTTTTTGTAAGGCTCACAAGCAAAAAAAACGGTTTTACATTGTTAAATAATTAGTTTAAAAAAAGAGAAGAAGAAGATTTTGTGACACATGAAAATTATATGAAATTCACATTTCACGTTCATAAATAAAGTTATACTGGAACACAGCCATGCTAAGGATGACTTTCTATTTGTTAATTAAAACAGCCATCTTGGTCCTTTAATACTATCTATACTTGTCTTCTAGATCAATAATTTTCAGAGAAAATGCAAATCATGAAAACAACATACATGTCCAATAGCTACATGACTGAGTTTCTTTTCATGAATTTGGATATCTCAAAGTTTAAGTGACTTACGAATGGCATAATCTTTAAGAGAAAGGTTTATTTATGCAATATTAGGTAGATAAATTACTAAGTATATTGACCAGCTCCTGAAGTGCCTGTAGTTAATAACTGAGGAGCACGTGGCACTCTTGAGAGCTACTAGACAAATCTTTTTTTTTTTTTTAACTCAACCACCTCCATGGTAGTAATTTAAGGAGTAAGAGGATAACTTTTCTGATTTTTACCTTCAGATTAAATTATTCAGATTCAGATTAAATTATTTAGGACATGGTACTGAAAAGTCATTCTTTGAATAGATATTACGATTGAGAAGTTGACAGTTTTGTGCCTCAATAGGTTAGAACTTTACAAGAGTACATTTCTCTAGCCATGTCAAGCCACAAAGCTATCAGAAAACAAAATTGTTATACATTATAATCCTTAATCTTCAATCTATAGAATAGTTCAGAGGACATAGTAGACACTCAAAATAACACAAAACAACCAACTTCCCCAACCCTCACCATGTCCTCCCCTTCCCCCCAAACTGAGGCATTCTATTTCCCTTAGGAACAAACTTCAGATTTCAACAACAGTCTCTCCAGCTCTGACAATACATATTCCTTTCTCAAAAGCCTTCCGCCTTCCTTAAGAATCAAAGCAAAAGTTCACTTTTAAAACTTCGGAGCTGCCTTTTTCTTCCTTGAGGTAATACAGTGTCCAGTGGTTACCGAACTACGGATTCAGCCTCTCTGGGTTTGAATCCACTAGCAACTGGTGTGATCTGCTTAAGTCCACTAAGTCTCAAAATCCTGCGTAAAGTGGAGACAACAACAGAACCTACCTCAGAGGGGTGTTGGGAAGGTTAAATGGGTTAACACAAGTATACAGAATAGTTTCCGGCACTTGGTAAACGCTCAGTATGTGTTAGCTGTTATTAGCATTTATTATTTTCTGAGGAGTCACAAAAAGTCTTCCTGAAATTGAAGCACTTGTGCAATGTCCCCATATCAGCCAAGCAAGAAAGTTCCATGTTTCTTGCTCTTCCCCAAGTTGTTGATCCATATTCCTTCAGTAATGGCTTTCTTCTACCCATGTTCGCTTCTTAACATATAATCAATCTAAGAACTGTGTAGCTGTATTTGGTAGGGAGTCCTAACCCAATATCATACTCTCCTACCATAAAGAGAGAATGTACTTCCCTTATTCGAGTGATTGCCGAGAAGGCAGGTGTATCTGGAACTTGGGATGGGAGATGAAGAGGTGGACTGCGGTAGAGGAGGAAATATTTTCTTCTTTGTCTCTTCTAAAAGAAAAAATTTCCCATTTGTGTCATTTTATTTATTTCAGCTTTATTAAACTATGTGCTTTGTTAAAACATCTGATATTTAAAGGGTAAACTGAAAATTAGTTACTTTAAAAGAAAACCAGGCTTTGCCTTTACTACTTTACTACTTTTAAGTATTAAATAAAATGATTTATTCATTATGTCACTTTAGTTCACTAAATATTCTCCTAAAGCAAGCATACCTTATCTCCAAAAATAATTACCCTATTAGAATCATCTACAAATGGAAAAGATACCCAAGTGTCATACTCTAAGTGTTAAGATCACACTATGGGCCCTACAGAGGATTCTACAGAAGGGCAAACTAACCTTATCAACTAGAAAGAGTGGCTACTGAACACTGGAGTGGACCAGTTTATGCAAGGATTTTCATAACGTGATTGATACGCACATGACTGAGGCATCAGTGACTTGCACTGTCAAATAATTACCTTTCTAAAGTTTATTAAATTTTTAGGAAAAATAATAGTGGAATCAAATTTGACTTTGGAAATTAAATTATGCTAAAATTGCCAGCACAAGAGAAGTATCGTGATGGACATGAGCTAAGTTTAGGTACATTAATACATTAAAAAATAGATCTTTTCTAGATTTTTTAAAATCATTCTACCATAACCCCATAAGATGCTTGAGTGTTTCTGAGGATCTGAACCCTGAAAAAATAAATCAGCTTTGTTGATATCTTGGTTATAGGCTTCCAGGTAAGAAGAGATTAGCAATTTTATTCTCTATTTATTTAAAGAAGTAAGGCTGCAATTATTGGCAGTTTTCACTGCTATATTTCATAAAAAGGAAATGTGGCTGGCAACCCACGTATTTGTTAATTATACTGACTAAGTGTCTTTCTTTCTATTAAGTAGATATTTTTCAAACTAACTTTAGAGAGCTTTTACCAGAATAGGAAAGGATGGGGTGAAATATGACTTGCATACCCTCTAGTAGAAATATAAGTTGGTATAAATTATCTGATAATAATAATTTAGCAACATTGCAGAGTTGCATCTTACTTGGGGGCTAAGCTTGAAAGTTGGTCAGGAAGGTGAAAATCAGGCATACTCAAAATTATCCTTGAGAAAGCATTTAAATTATCAAAAAAGTATTGCATACAGACTTGATAAGCAGAAGTCAGCCAGGTTTTCCTCTATCGTTGAACAGATTGCTATTTCTTTTGGTGGAGCACTAGATGAAATGGTTGGCACGTGTTTAGCATCCATGTTGTATAAAAAGAAAATCTAACTTTAATCACTAGAATGAAACTCAGCTAGGCACAGTCTCATACTACAAGAGGCATGCCAACAATGCGAACTGAGATAACACAAGACTAGAGGATCCTAGCTCACGCTGCTCCTTTCCAAGAGTTAAGGTCACTGACTTTGAGGTTAAGCACAGGCGAGCTAATGAACTAGGTTTTACTATTCTCATTGTTATTATCTCTCTCTCACTCTCCTTCTCTGGTATTGCTTTCTTCATTTCCATTGTCTCTGATTATTTCTGATTAGACATCATTGAATTTGTATGAGAATATGAAAGATGTAGTTCCAATCCATGTATTAAAAGCCTTAAAGATGTACATGTGATTCGACAATATAATTTCAATTCTAGTAAATTATCCTGAAGAATAAAACCAATAAAAATTTCAACAATGCTTCATGCATAAGGACCATCATCATAGCATTAATTATAAGATAAAATGTTAGAAAAACCTAAATGTCCACCAATGCAGACAAGGCTAAATGAATTATGGGCTATTCATTTTATGACAATCATTGCTTTTTTCTGCCCAATAACTTTCCACTCTCTTCTTCTCATAACAGACTCTAATAGCTCATCCTTGGATTCATGCAATCTGGGCTATTTATCATATACCCCTGGCCACATAATTGGTCCAGGAATAAGCAAGTGACCCAAATGTCCAACAGAGGTCTTCCATGATATTCCTTTAATTAGAGTTAGAAGGGAAAGTCTTTTCCTCCATGAAATATGAAGATATGAAGATGCTAGACTGGAGTTACTTATGTCCACATTGCCTGCTAAACCAGGAAAAACTTGTTTAAGAATTTGAAGCTGGCATGAAAAGTTAAGTCCAAAAAGAGTGACTATTGATCATGATGAAATCCCTTGTTTCTGTAATTCCTAAGGCCTCTTCCATAGTCCTTCCTCTGCTTTGGTTACATGAATCAAGCTGTATTCGCTCTATATTTTTGAAATCTAGTTTGAGTTTCAGGAAACTTCAAACAGAAACCTGATCAGCTACTAATATTTCATAGAGCCAAAAAAAAAAAAAACATTTTGAAGACTATTCTGAGACAAAAAAAATGATCATGGAAAACATAAAGCAAAATGCAGATAGATGCCAAGTGTCTGTGTGAACATGTGCACGTGTATGTGGATGAGTCTGGAAGAGACTCTATCAGGTTTAAACAGTGGCTGTCAATAAGGAGTAAGATTACAGATAATTTTCTCTTTTCTTCTTTAAATTAATCCTCTTCTTAATGCTATTTGGCCGGCTGTACTTCTTTTGTCTTTTTCTCCATGGTTGTGTGTGCATGTTATGAAATTTTATTTCATGCCCTTTTATTTCTATCCTGATTTAAGTTTTCCAAACTGATTTGTAAAAGTTCATTACAGTCATGCACCACATAATGACATTTCGGTCAACAGACCATATATACAACAGTGGTCCCATAACATTAGCACCATATAGCCTAGATATATAGTAGGCTGTACCACCTAGGTTTGTGTAAGTCCTGTAGGGGAAGAGCAAATTTTCTTCCACCCTTCTAGGTTCTTCTAGCTGGTCGAAGAATTAAATTAACGTGAGACAGAGTAACAGGAGAACAACAAACAAAAGTTTAATAACATGTAGACACGGGAGAAACCCAGGAAAACCAAGTAACTTGCCAAAATGGCCAAAGCCCTCACCTTAAATACCATCCTCAGCTAGAAACAAAAGAGGTTGGGGATGAGGAGAGTCAGGGACTTTAAAGGGAAGAAAGGCAATTTACAGGTAGCTGGAAAGGAGCAAACATTTGCTAAACAAGTGTCTGGCCACATAGAAACAGAAGAACACAGAGGGAAGTCCAACAATCTGGTTTTTCTAGGTTCCTCCCTGTCAACCATCTAATTCAAGTTATGCTAAGGTGATAGCCTACTGCTTTAGACAGGTTTTTTATCTGAATTCTTTTAGGCAGTTGGGGAAGTAACAAGAAAAACTTTGAAACTTTTGCTTCTTAAAAATAATCAGCTCAGGGCCAGCCCTGATGGCCTAGCGGTTAAAGTTCAGCACACTCTGCTTCGGCAGCGCGGGTTTGGTTCCCAGGCACAGAACCACACCACTTGTCTGTCAGCAGTCATGCTGTGGCAGCAGCTCACATAGAGGAACCAAAAGAACTTACAACTATACACAACTATGTATGGACTTTGGGGTGGCAGGGGAGGAAGAAAAGAGGAAGAAGACTGGCAACAGATGTTAACTTAAGGTGAATCTTCCTCTACAAAAAAATAAATAAATAAATAATAAACCTAAAATAATCCTCATATTAAAGAGACACATTTTGGGGTGGCAAATTTTGTTCCCCTTCAGTACACTCTGATGTTTGCATAACAATGAAATTGCTTAACAAACATTTCTCAGAACTTATCCCAATTGTTAAGTAACATATGATTGTATACGTTAAGAACATTAAATATTTGTTACTTTTCATTGCAATGATATTTCCATTTAGTTATTTTTTTCTGTTTTATGTTCTTAAGTTTGTACTATTATACTCTTTTTATATGCTCTTGCATCATTTAGAATATTCTCTTCCATTCATAGATCAACAATTGATCATATTGGATTTTCTTATACTTTCTTTACATTTAAATTTTTAATTTACCTGGAATTCATAACGATGTTAGATGCTATTCATAATAGTTACCATTTTTTAAGCATTACAATGTTAGGCATTATGCTAAGCTGTTTGTTTACATATATTTTTTCATTTATTCTGACATCTACTTAAGAGTTGGTAGTATTTTTAGACTCATCTTACAGATGGGGAAACTGAAGCTTAGAGATGTAAGGTAATTTTTTAATAAGTAGCAGAGTCAAGATTCAAACCCAGGCATTACTGACTTCCACACTACACTGCCTAGGATATGATCCAATGATCAACTTTTCTCTGATTCACAAAATTCCTGTTTTAAATTATAAATGAGGATCTCTATGTTTCTGAATACACTGAAGTACATTTAAACAAGAGAGACTTTCTTATTTTTATACATTTTATCATAATTTATAAGAATTATTCTTATAGAGCTAAAATGAAATTTCCTACATTACTGCTTTTCAGGCCCATCCATATATGCTGATAAAGGATTGGTGCCAACTGAGTCTGCAGAAAACATGGGCACTTTCTCATTCACCAGCCAAAAGTGAAGTTCATTCTTTATTAGACAGCATAATGATCTATAGCTGAGACTTTTGGTTGCTTGATCTGCCAATTTCCAACAACCCCTGCTTCCTATTCAGTTTTTTGTGATTATTTAAGGGTTGTTGTAAGATCCAGTAAAAACCAAGGACAGCTGGAGCTAGATATTAGACCTAAAAGTTTACACACCAGTTAGTCTGTCAGTTTCCAATAATTAATCACTTCGGACATAAATATTTGGTTACACTAATATGCAATATATGAACACAGCATTTTCTTGGCTTAGTTTTTAATTAAACAATAATGGGGATCATACTGTCATAAGGCCATGTGAAGCTGGGCTTTCTTTTCTTCCTTATGACCTCACATTTCCCATTTGGCAAGTCCATAAAGGGAATGAGGTTTAAAATAATTAAAATGTTTTCTCTTTAAAAATTATAATTTTTTATCAATTTGAGTCCTAAAAGCATAGAAATTCGTATTTTTCAAATTCCTCATGAAAAAGTAGGGTAAGATAGCTAATGAGCTAGGCATAAAAGATCTAGAGGACATTTATCCTTAAAAAAAATAGGCAAGAATACTTCCTAGGTGCAAGACCTCATGAGTCTCTGATATATGCTTGTACCACCTTAGTGATGCCAAGATTCATGAGTGATTCAGGAGGTTTCAGCCTGATCCCTCCATGCTCAAGCACCCTATCTATCTTTAATCTTGTTGATCATTTCATTACTGGCTGCAAAATGGTGATATTCTCTCAGGTCTTCTGCGTGTATTAGCTCAAACTATTCTTCAAAAATAAGTCTTCCTTATTTCCAATGTGCTTAGTCTGAAATACAGTTGATGTAGAAAAGGCAGATCAAATGTGAGTTTCTTTCTCTTTATTTGTCTCTTTTCAAAATAATTAGTTGAGCTCCTAGTAACTCCCAAAGGTGACTAATGAGGTATCTTTTTTTAGTTTATGAACTCATGAGGTTTTTTTTTTTCTTTTTTTCCTTTTTGTTTCTTGAGGAAGATTAGCCCTGAGCTAACTTCTGCCACCAATCCTCCTCTTTTTGCTGAGGAAGACCGGCCCTGAGCTAACATCCATGTCCATCTTCCTGAATTTTATGTGGGATATCTGCCACAGCATGGCTTGACAAGTGGGTCTTGGGTCTGCACCCAAGATCCAAACCGGCAAACCCTGGGCTGCCAAAGTGGAATGTGCGAACTTAACCACTGCTCCACCAGGCCAGCCCTCATGAGTTTTTAAATATTTGATGTGTCCCAATTCATTGTAGTTGTTATTCTTATTGATCCTCAAATTGTCTCAACCTATGCTCCGTCTTCATTTTTAATTGAAGGCAGAGAGCATTTCATGCACAGCTCCTTCCCTCTAGGAGATAAGGAGGTGCTGATGAATCCCTGTAATGCTTTAAAAAGACAAACAAAAAATTCTGCCTTATTGGATAAGGAGAAAATTTTCTTTTTATACTTACGTAGCGTAAAAGGCATTACTCTTAAGTCAAACCTCTCAATTTCACAGAAAGAGGTCAAATTAGAAAAAGAAGGTATTTGGGGATCTAAGCCTGAAGGAGAGAGATTAAAAACATGTTTTTGGTGGGCTCTCTTAAAAGGAGAAGCTCTCATGAGGGTTTTAATTGATAGTAAACAGCAAGGTATAATAAAAATAAGTTATGACAAATCACCAAAAAAAGGCAGAACATACTTATAACAGTCCTCATTTTAATTTATGAGAAATGGTCAACAATACCGAGCATTCCTTTTTTCTTGAGAACCTCTGTCTCCAAATCATGTGCTTGCTCGTTGTCCTTCTCCTATTTCTTACCTGCAGGACTTCTCCAATCTGTGGCACTTTAACAATGCTAGCCTCTCTCTTGCTCTTGGACAACTGTACCCCTTTGACATCTTTCAAAAGCATTTCTATTGAGTTACATAATATTTTGTTCCATCTCTAATTTTACCCCCAATTTCCTGTCCCATCTTCCACCTAGATGAAATCTCTACCAGGAGTCCACCTCTTCCTTCAAATATTTTCTTTTACTCTGAAATCTAGTCTTGCTCTTAATTTTTTTCGATTTCTCCAAATGGCACACCATCATCATCCCGGTTATCTAGACTCAGAAACTTGGTGCCATTTTTATCCCCTTGTTCTGTTATAGTCAACCAACCACAAACTTTTGCAGTTAGCTTCCTCAGTGGGCCCCTTACAGAAACCCAATCATCTCCATTATTAATTTTTGGTACACCAACCCAGGTTCTCATGGTCCCCTGCAGTGATACCTGCAGTTGCCTGAGTCACTTTCATCTTCAATCTAGCTGTCTCAAATTAACAGATAAGCTCCCTGAATTATATCTTCCCATTTAAACCACATCAGTCATCTCAGAGTCTAAAATGTAATCACCTGCAATAATGGTTTTCTGGCTTTTCAACAGCTTTACATTCTTTCATTTTATCTTCCAAAATAAACCATAAAGCATATATTTTTCTATATGACAAAAAGAAAAACACATGAGTTGTCACAGGAAAAAAGAGTGATAAAAAGATTAAAGGATACAAAGAATTAGAGAAGGGAAAATAGTAATCTATGTTGTATGGAATGGTGAATAACCTATAGACCAGCCCGGATGTGTGTTTTCAGGACCAGTCAGAGTCTCTGTGGCATCTTGGGCAAACTGGAAATAGGAGCCTCTCCTCAAGACAGTGCTGGAGACCATCTTAATATACAAACAAATCAGTGATGTCTCCAGGCTGGAGGCACCCCTTCGAGCTGAAGTGCAACACCTGCATGGTCCTAACCAGCAGCCTTTTTACACTCTATGATTATGCCATCATTGCTAAGTCACGTCTGTCATTTGGGCCTCACTTTCCAAATCTGTAAAAGAGGCATAGTAATTCCTGCTCTGGTTACTTCACTTGGTTACTGCAAAGATAACAGTAGACAATGACCTGAACTAGTGGAGTGCAGGCTGGAAAGAAAGCAAACTGTAATAGAAACCAAAACTTCAAGAACATTTGGAACTGTGGGAATTAGGAAGTGCTGAGATGTCTGTTGCTGTTATGTTTGTGTTTTTATCCTGTTGTTTTGTGAATTAGGAAGTGCTGAGATGTCTGTTGCTGTTATGTTGGTGTTTTTATCTTGTTGTTGTTTTGTGTCAGTGGTAAACTGATTATGAGAAAAAGAAGTAAATGCTGTAAAAGCTGAGATAGAGGAAGAAAAGGCCAAAGATAATGAAACAGTAAAATAAAGACTAGAGAAATCTTTATTGCAAATTTACCTGCTAATGTATCTACTGCATCTTCTGCAAGACAAAGAAAGAAGAGAGAAAGAAATAACTTTTCTCATGGGAAGATATGATTATATAACAATATTAGTAATAGCTAAGATTTAATATTTACCATGAACTAGGCATCATGCTAAGCACCTTCTTTCATTTGTTCTTCCCAATGATTCTATAAGATAGATGCTAATACTAGTCCATTGTGTAGATGAGAAAAACGAGGAGCAAAGGCAGGATGTGAAGACAGATTTTTCTAATTCTAGAGGCCTCTCTTTAACAATACTAGGCTGTATCCAAACAGTTACCTCACAGGGAATAAGCATTACAGTCTAGCAAGAAATATAATTGAGATCTGCTTATTAATTCAATTGGAATGAATCCAGGGTATACATATGCAGTGATTCAAATGCTAAGAAGTAAAAAGCTAGATGAAAGTTTCAATTCACCACAAAAACAAAAAGTTTTTTTAGAGATTATAAAGGAAGAAAAAGGGTCAAGCTTTAGGACAAAATAAAAATACTGTGATTTAAATTTTTTTTTTTTTTTTTTTTTGCTGAGGAAGATAAGCCTTGAGCTAACATCTGTTGCCAATCTTCCTCTTTTTTTTGCTTGAGGAAGATTAGTCCTGAGCTAACATCTGTGCCATTCTTCCTCTATTTTATATGTGGGTCGCTGCCACAGGATGGCTGATGAGTGGTGTAGGTCCACGCCCGGGATGTGAACCCACAAACTCAGGCTGCAAAAGTGGAGCATGCCAAACTTAACCACTAGGCCATGGCACCAGCCCTCATGATGCTGCTTTTAAAAGAAGATTAAGTATGAGCCCATTCAGTTCAAGTTGGAGACAGCTGGAGATTTAGCCTTCAAAACACAAGTTAAGGGCAAAGGTGACAAAGTGGGGAGAGCGCTGATTACCTGCCAAGAGATTTTCATTAAGTTACACAGAAATACTACTGCTACTATATGAAAGACAGTTAAAGACATAATATAGCTGTCACTTGCTAGGTCACTTAAGTGTAGAACAGTTAGGACATGTGGTTTCAGTCTGGATTCAGGGACATCACAGTGTCTCTGGATAAGAGAACCACCAGTGAAAATAAAAAGTAAATGCCCAAGGACATGTCACAATAAAGGGAGGAAGGTGCAGCTAGGCCACCTTCGAGATCCAGCATGCAAGAGAAAAAGAAAAAAAAGCAAGAAACTTCTGTACAAATGCAATCTTGAAAGTCTCCTGGGGACGCAAGAGAGAAGAGAGAACACAGACAGAGGGGGTGTGGGGAGGCTTAGGTACAGTGGAGGGAAATGGATTTCAAGTTATGGGGAAAATACCTGATGCTTAAAAAAGTGAACAGAGGAAGGAATGAATAAGTTATATGGAAAAAAAGTACTGAAGAGTGTGAGGGGTGTATGAAGAACAGCTCTGCGGAGAAGAAAGTAGGCAGAGAGAAGGAGAAGACTTCCCTAGGCAATGGTTCTCAAGGTGGGGGCCTCCAGACCAGTAGTATTAACACCAACTGGGAAATGGATAGACATGCATGTTCTCGAGCCCTGACCCAGACCTACTGTGTCAGAAACTCTAGTGGTGAGGCCCTTCAGTCTGTGTTATAAGAAACCCCCGAAGTGATCTGATGCACATTAAACTTTGAGAATACCTGGTCCAAGGAACAGCTAGAAAAGGGACTTCGACTAAATTAAATGACAAATGCGGGGGGAGTGGGGACAGAAGCAGGGGTACATAATAGAAAGAGCAAATGACCACTAAAGTTTAGAGCTGCTACCCACGGATTCTGACAAAAGAGAAACCAAATTTACACAATCTTAGTACAAAAAAGAGGGCTTAACGTGATTGGGAGAAATGTATTACAAATGAAGGAACTACTTCTCAACTATTTAAGAGTATCAAATAGAACTTCCTGTGATAATGGAAATGTTCTCTATTTGCACTGTCCAATGTGGCAGCCACTAGCCACATGTGGCTACTGAGCACTTGAAACATGACTATTGCAAGTAAAGAACTGAATTTTTAATTTTACTGAATTTGACTTAATTTAAATAGCCACATGTGGCTAGTGGCCATCACATTTGATGACGTAAACTTAAAGCTAATTTCATATGGGTCAAGGGGACACGAATAATGCCAACATGGACTTCCGTTTCTGAAGAAATAATACACAATCTGCATTGGAATTTATGCAATCATGGAAATAAATTAGGGCTTAGGAATATCACATTTATACATGTAGTTGCCCTACATCTAAAGAAATATAAAAGGAGGAGGCACTTAACATTTGTGCTTCACTAATTCTATGTCTTGGGAGGAGCTTCCAACGTTGTCCCAGAAAAAGATGATAAGCCTGGAAGTAACTGAAATGTATCCCACAAAATATACTTAGAATCACTTTGTAAGAATATAGGATTCAAGATTTCATATTTAGGTATTTTCTATCAGATTTATCACAGAAACAAATCCGGATGGGGATGGTCTTCAGAATGACTGGGTAAATGGGTAGGTGAAAAGAGACACAGTAGAACGCAAAGCCAAAGCCTATGTCTTGGTGAAGAGTTAAAATAATTTCCCAAAACTGAGTAAATTTTTCAAGAGCATGGACAGGGAATAAATCCTTGTTGAACAGGGAAAAAATTTAGTAAAAATATATATATTCAAGAAGAATGAACTATTCCCCTTTCAGGATTTCAGTGAAGGAGCAAGTTAAAATGGCAGAAGAAATATACTCAAGGAAAGGCGAATACTGAAATGCCTTAAAGAACAAAATGAATACTTCCATCCACAGAAGCATTTAATGATGAGGAGAAAAGATTTCTAAAAATAGAGGTTAAGAAATTGTAAGAATTGGAGTAAAAAGAGTAGAAATCAAAGAGTAAGTGAGCGAAGTATGTAGAATGAGAGCCAAGGTGACGACAAAGGAAGAGGTCATACAAGAATAAAGCACTACCTACGGATAAGTTACAATGTTTGAGAAGAAAGCACTCTGTTTCACAAGATTAAAAAAGACAACCGAAGATGCTGAAGGAGAAATAGCTGATAATACTTGATAAGAAATAACTGATAATAGCTGATAAAAAAAGGTCTTTTGGCTTCTCTCTCTCTCTCTCTCTTATTTAAAGAATGACTTCAAAGACAGAAAAAGACACAGAAAATACAGGAGGAAAGATACGGGCAAACCCTCAGGTGCAAGGAATGAAAAAGCTTTGATATTATACATTGTCTTCCTGGCTCAAAAGTGATCAGTATGATCAAGTCGCTAATAAGATTTGAGGCCTAATTACTGGGAGAAAAAACAGACTTGCTCACATACCATAGTTTTAAAAATGTATTAAGATAAGGATGTTATTAGAAAGCAAATCTCATTGGTAACAGTCAACAGTGACTACAGGTTTTGAGAAAGAATAAGGCTACCCTGTGAGTAGTAGAGCATGTGAGAATCAAGACGACACGGTGCACTATTAGAAAACAGACATTTGGAGAATGTAAGTGAAATAACCATCCCTAGCATAGGAGAAGCATTTGGAACATACTACTTGCTTTGGTTCAATTAATACTTTTCTGTTGGATACACATTTTTATTTTTAAGATCATGGACAAAGTCCCACACAAGTAACTGGAGTCTGATGACACCATATACCCATGAGATAAGAAAATCTATACTCATTGAACTGATTATGAAAGAAATCCAATAGGCAAGTAAGTGAGAAAAGCCACCCTTGGTGCTCCCTTTCTTTATGTATTATCTAGACCAACGGTCAGCAACCTTTTTCTATAAAGGGCGAGATAGTAAATATTTTAAGCTTCATGGCCTCTGTTGCAAATACTCAACAGTGGGGTGTGAAAGCAGCCACTGACAATATGGAAAGAAATGGGTGTGACTGACTGCCAATAAAACGTTATTTGCAAAACAGTTAGCCAGCCAGCAGGTTTGGCCTGTGTGCCATAGTTTGCTTACCTCTGGTCAACAGACACTTTAAAAAAGCATAAGTTTCTGAGAGAAATGAAATATAAAGTTGCCATAGAGACAGTAGTATACATGCTAAACATAAATAAACCTTTCTTGAAGCTATTTACTTATTCAACAATCATTATTGCAATAACAAGAAGAATGGAGATCAGAATTCAAAGCAGAGAGAGCATGCCTGAAAAATTAAAATAAGAATCAACAGAGCCAGCCCAGATGGTCTAGTGGTTAAAGTTCAGTGCTCTCACTGCTTCGGCAGCCTGGATTCCTTTCCTGGTGGCAGAACCACACCACTCATCTGTCAGTTGCCATGCTGTGGTGGCGGCTCACATAGAAGAACTAGAAGGACTTATAACTAGGATATACAACCATGCACTGGGACGCTTTGGGAGGACGGGGGTGGAGAATGAACACTCATATACAAGGAAAATCTGTTGGCAACTCAATACCATTCCTCCTGCCATGCTTCCTTCCTGTACCACAGGCACCAGAAACCTGGGTATCTATCACATTTTCCAGAATCTTGTGCCAGATTCACAAGCCAGAGAGACGCTGAAGATTTATTATGGCTTCCCTGGTGGTGATGGGCAGAGGTGTGGGCTTCTGCAGACATGAGATTTTTTTACAGCAGCCCTGGGCATTTCCCTACAAATCACCAGCTTTGATGATACCAGCAGTGGTGAAAATTGCTGGAGGTTTCCCGTGGTCTATGCAATTTTCTGACTCTCTGAAAGATTGTGGTTAAACGACGAGCTAGTGGCATCTTCCCCTGAATTTCATTCCCTCAGCCTTTCCAAGTGGTTCAGTAAAGCACTTGATTCTTTGTATCAAATCCCTTCACTGCTTGAAATCTATAGAGCAACACATCTTTTTGTGACCGATCCCTGACTAATACCGTATTATTGTAGAACCGAAGACGTCAAAGAAGAGGATGAGCTGAGGAAGAGTATTTGCTGATGCTTCAGAGGTGAGGAAGTTGTGCAAATAAACTGGGATGTGGAAGTACAAACAGCAGACACAAAATAAAATGGAGAGAGAATGTAAAAAATATGTCATTGGAATATTAAGCAACAGTGAACAATTTCTGAGGTGAATATTTTTTATAAGTTAGTTATTTTTAAAATGCGCATGCTGGTTTATGTGGATCACAATATCCCACTTGTAAAATATAAAAGATAATACTATATCTTGAACATTTTGGGGAACGGCAATTTTTTCACAACTATTAAAACCATCCTAGAGAAGAGATTGTTGTCTTCTTCTTACCTATTAAGAAAGTTTGGCTCAGAGAAGTTAAAGGACTTGCCTAAGGTTACACAGTTATTAATGGTGAGGGCAGGATTTGAAATAAGAACTGCCTGGCTCCAAAGCTGGCATCCTTTCTGCTCTAGCGTGCCCAAAAGGCCACCTGCACTTTTGCAGCAGATTCAAACAAGGTTAGACCTGAAGAGCACAGAAAAACTTCAGTTAGATATTATTTTAAAGATATATTTTGAAATTGAACTTAGGGGCCGGCCGAGTGGCGCAGTGGTTAAGTTCACACGTTCCGCTTCTCGGGGGCCTGGGTTTTGCTAGTTCGGATCCTGGGTACAGACATGGCACCACTTGGCAAAAGCCATGCTGTGGCAGGCGTCCCATGTATAAAGTAGAGGAAGATGGGCATGGATGTTAGCTCAGGGCCAGTCTTCCTCAGCAAAAAGAGGAGGATTGGCAGTAGTTAGCTCAGGGCTAATCTTCCTCAAAAAAAAAAAAAAGGAAAGAAAGAAATTGACTGATTTATTTATAAAATATAGCTATTCAAAACCGATTTTGTACCAGGGTAAACAAGGCTGACATGGGCCCTGCCCTCATGGATCTTATATTCTATCTAAAGCTGTAGCAACACTGGTGATAATGAAGTACCTCCTGATGTGAAAATAAACGCACAAAGAAATGTATATATATAACTTACAAGAAAGTGAAAATCAAATGTCAAGGACTAAAGAATAAAAAACCAAAAATTCTTTTACATGAGAACTTTAAAAGAAATATTTAAGGGGCCAGCCCAGTGGTGCAGCAGTTAAGTTTGCATGTTCCACTTCGGTGGCCCAGGGTTAGCCAGTTCGGATCCCGGGTGCGGACATGGCACTGCTCGGCAAGCCATGCTGTGGTAGGCGTCCCACACATAAAGTAGAGGAAGATGGGCACGGATGTTAGCTCAGGGCCAGTCTTCCTCAGCAAAAAAAGGAGAATTGGCAGCAGTTAGCTCAGGACTAATCTTCCTCAAAAAAAGAAAAAAAATACTTAATTATAAGGCATAAACTTGTAAACATATGAACAAAACCCACAATATTTGAAAACTCAGGAAGTTGATGGTATGCTAAAGTCCTTCTACTAACAAGCTGCTGGTTGTAATTATTACAAGGCTTGGGCAGAAAAGAGCACCTATTTAAGTAGGAGATTCTACAAGCTAATTAATAGGTAAACATACTTGCAAAGAAAATATTCATAGAAGCTTATTAAAAGAAAGGTGAAGAGTAGCAAGAAGTAACAGGTATCTTACTGCTAATGATATTCTGAGGTAGTGTAAAAAGTCTATAAATATTTAAGGATCAAAAGGACCTCGGGGAGAATAAAACAGACTACAGAAAAGATTAAGTAAAGCAGGTAAGAGGAAAACAATGAAAAATTGAGGATGTCAAATTTATAAGAAATTGATAGGCTTGTGGAAACAGTGTCTCCCTATATAATGTAACACAGAGTCACAATTTGATTGAAGTCTACAGCCAGAGCTGAGATATCCCCGAGTTTATCTTGAGGCAGAGTTATCTCTAAATCATCCCCAGAGCTAAGAAGCCAGCCTCTGAATTACAGACTGGCAAAGCAAGAAGTATCATTTCAATACTTAAAAACGACTGCTGCCAAAAAAAATTTTTTGTCTCATTTTCAGATAAGTATTCTCCTACAAACACAGCTACTTCTAAACTTATTTATCCTATCTAAGTCAATATACTTATCAATCTAAATATACATATCATGATGTCAAATTTCTGCCATTTAGTTATTTGAACTAACAGGAAAACATCAGGCTTTACCTTTGTAAGTACGGAAACAATTGTGTGGGTTCTAAAAAAAGTCACAGGTTTTTAACTTCTAAAAGGTAAATAATAAGTGTGTAGAAAGGACTCATTCAAGCAGCAAAAAAAGTAGGAGTAATGTAAGAAATGAACAAACGAACATGCTAGGAAAAATCAATTGGGGTTTGATCTCTTTCCTTAATGGTTATTTAATTTTGATGTTCTAACAAACTGCTGAATCAGTAGTGGTGTTTGCGTTTCCATCACATTTTCTTAGTCTACTACTTTCGTCCACAACAAAGGTGTTGTGGGAAGAGTTCTGGAGAGAGTTACCTATGGCCTATTTGTACACGCGTGTGTGTGCTTTTTTTAATTATTATTGTGCTAAGAACACTTAACATGAGATCTACCCTTTTAAAAAATTTTAAGTGCACAGTACAGTATTGTTGACTACAGGCACAATTCCTCATTTATCCTTCCCACCAGCCCCATCTAATGGCAACCACCAATCTACTCTGTTTCTGTGATTTTGACTGTTTTAGATACCTCATATAAATGAAATCATGCAGTATCTCTCCTGTGACTGGCTTATTTCATTTAGCCTAATGCCCTCCAGATTCATCCATGTTGTTACATATGGCAGAATTTCCTTCTTTTTATGGCTGAATAATATTCCTCTGTGTGTGTGTGTGTGTGTGTGTGTGTGTGTGTGTGTGTGTGACATTTTCTTTATCCATTCATCTGTCAATGGACATTTAGGTTGTTTTCATATCTTAGCTATTATGAACAATGCTTCAATGAACATGGGAGTGCACCTATCTGTTCCAGATCCTGATTATAATTCTTTTGGATAAACACACAGAAGTGGGATTGCTGGATCATATGGTAGATTTATTTTTAATTTTTTGAGAAACCATCATACTCTTTTCCATAATGGCTGCACCATGTTACATTCCCACTGACAGAGTACAAGGATTTCAATTTCTCACATCCTTGCGAATACTTGTCATCTTTTGCTTTTTTTTTTTAATAATAGCCACCTCACGGGTGTGAGGTGATACCTCATTGTGGTTTTGATTTGCACGTCCCTGATGATTAGTGATGTTGAGCATCTTTTCATATATATGTTGGCCATTTCTATGTCTTCTTTGGAGAAATATCTATTCAAGTCCTTTACTCATCTTTTTAATCAGATTACTTTTTTTATTTTTGCTATTGGCTCATAGGAGTCCATTGAATGTTTTGGATATTAACCCCTTATCAGATGTATGGTTTGCAAATATTTGTTCCTATTCCACAGGTTGCCCTTTCACTCTGCTGATTGCTCCCCTGGCTACGCAAACGCTGTGTAGATATAGCCCCGCTCGTCTCATTTTCTTTTTGCTGCTGAATTAAGGCATTTAGTTGCAGTACTAGTTCCGCAATTTATAAGCTGTGGGATGTTGAGCAAGTAATAGAATCTCTACTTGATTTTACCCTCTTAGGTGAGGGCATTGTCTGATATCTAAGATCTCTAAAAGTTCTAAAATTTAAAAAAATAATTAACATACAATTTAGTAAGTGATTAGTTTTCAGATGTTAATCATTCATTTACTCAAACTTGCAGTAAGCAACCACTATGCATAAATCACAGTGAAATGAACTTCTATTTATCATATATGCGGAAATCAAACTGTCTAGGCTTTTGATACATAGGTCAATAGAATCTACTCATCAAAGAAAAACAAAATAGGGGCCGGCCCAGTGGCACAGCGGTTAAGTTCACATGTTCCGCTTCAGGGGCCCAGTTCGCCGGTTCGGATCCCATGTGCAGACATGGCACCGCTTGGCACACCATGCTGTGGTAGGTGTCCCACATATAAAGTAGAGGAAGATGGGCATGGATGTTAGCTCAGGGCCAGTCTTCCTCAGCAAAAAGAGGAGGACTAGCAGTAGTTAGCTCAGGGCTAATCTTCCTCAAAAAAAAAAAAGAAAAACAAAATAGTCTTTAACTTCAAGTCAATTAGATGATTTCATCTTTCTCTAGATACTCTGAAGTAAAATTCTAATTTTAGAAAGATAAAATATATAGAAAGAGAGGTAAAGGTATAAAAACACACATAGATACATATGCACATAGATGCAATATAAAATGTATTGTTACATATGGTTTGAATGTGACAGTTTCAATTTAAAATTTTCCCATGTTTTGGTGGATAACCTCTTATTGATACAGCTAAACTTAAAAATAAACAGTCTTTGGGGCCAGCCTAGTGGCGCAGCAGTTAAGTGCGCACGTTCTGCTTCAGTAGCCCGGGGTTCGCCAGTTCGGATCCCAGGTGTGGACATGGTGCCGCTTGGCAAGCCATGCGGTGGTAGGCGTCCCACATATAAAGTAGAGGAAGATGGGCACAGATGTTAGCTCAGGGCCAGTCTTCCTCAGCAGAAAGAGGAGGATTGGCAGCAGACATTAGCTCAGGGCTAATCTTCCTCAAAAATCAATAAATAAATAAATAAACATTCTTTGTTCCAAAATAATTCAAGTTTTGCTGTTTTTTTCTGAAAAATATTTTCTGAATATATTTCAACAGTTTAGGGTACTCGGGCAACTGAATTATGTTAACCGAATATCTGCTCAGGTACTAATCTTAAAATTTTTCTGAGAAAAATTCACCCACCATTACTTTAGCTGAAAACATATCAATAGAATATATTGCATGTCAAAAAAAATCCTTCAGCAGCATGTTGTACATCTCAAATTTACATAACATTATATGCCAACTATATCTCAATAAAAGGAAAGTTTAAAAAATCTTTCAAAATGGCGGTGTATTTTTCATTTTGAATTAGAACTATATTAAGAATTAAACAGCTTTTAAAATTACATTTGAAAATTTACTTTGTCATACTTTTTTCCTGGTAATTCATAGGTCATAAATTTATATTTGCACAATTTTCTTTTGTGTAAAAGTCTGTTCCATCAAATTTGAAAACACATTTTGCTGAATACGGAGTCTTAAGCAGTTGTAGAAGGACTTCTCCTCTGCCATACCCACAGTCTCCTTTTCCTCTCTTTTCCAAAGAAAAAGCTGAACTCATAAAACCAGAGAATAGAATGGTGGGTGCCACGGGCTGGGGAGTGGAGGAAATGAGATGTTAGTCAAAGGGTACAAGCTTCCAGTTACAAGGTGAATAAGTTCTGGGGATCTAACATATAGCATGGTCACTAGAGTTAACAATAATGTATAGCATACTTGAAATTAGCTAAGAAAGCAGATCTTAAGTGTTTTCATCACAAAAAATGTAACTATATGAGGTCATGGATGTGTTAATAGGTTAATTAATTTGATTGTGATAATCATTTCATCATGTATACACATTAAATCATCACACTGTACATCTTTAAAAAACAAAAAACATGCTGTACAACTTAAAATAATATACACACTTTTTATTTGTCAATCGTGTCTCAATAAAGCTGGAAAAAAAGGCATGGGGATAATATTTAAAGTGGGCAAACTCAAAAGCAAGAAGGGAAAGTGCCAAGGTACTATTTCAAATCCACCCACTTATTCTATTATTTTAATTCTCATCCTTTACTATTTTTTCCATCTTACTGAATATTATACAGCTTTTAATCACATTTTAATTTTAACCAAAGTAGAATTAGAACTAGTAAAACAATATGTTATACATTATTCATAATATGCATATGATTAAAATGTCCAAATTAGTTAAAAATATATAAATTAGACAATAAAAAACACAGATTTGAAAAGAACCAAATAGAAATTCTAAAAATAACTTAAAAATAACTTAGAAAAGTTCTCAAAAGATGTGATAAGCCATAGATTAGATATAGGTGAAGAGAATTAGTGAATTAGGAGGTATTTATAAGGAAATTACCCAGAATGTTGCAAAGAAAACTAAAGGGAAGGAGGATATAAACAGAAGTTAAAAGACATGGTAATATAAAAGGAGAGTATCAAACATGATGGAGTCATAGAAGGAGAGACTAGAGAGAATATGGGAAAGAGTACTTGGAGCGATAACGGTGGACAATGTCCCAGAATTGGAGAAAGGCAAGAGGCCTCAGTTGAAGGTCCATAACCAAGTTCCGGTATTTAAATCCTCAGACCGCATAGTTATGAAAATAGAGAACATGAAAAATGAAAATCTTAGGAGTGGCAAAAAGAAAAGATGGATTATCTGCAAAAGACAATTACACAAATTCTGTACACAGAATACAATGCCCAGCTAAACTATTATTCAAGAATAAGAATGCAACAGACAAGTTACAAAGGTAATTACTAACGTGTACTTTGGGAAGTAGGAAATTCAATCCAGAAGGAAGGATTAAAAGCCATAAGAAGAAAACAGCAAAATGAGTACTTTATTACTACAAAAAAAGCAACAATGATTAATGGGAGGGATAACAACGTGTAGGACCAAAATACTAGGCAACAATAATATGGAATATGGAAAGAAGTAAATCAGAATTTAAAAATTCCACTGTTCTTCCACTGTTTAGGGAAGAATAATGACTTCATTAATTATGAATGGTATAAATTTAAGGATAAGAGCTCAGAAAAAAATATATATATAACTGCATAGCAAGAAAAGAGATGAAAAAGAGAATAAAGAAAACATGATTGTTCTTGCAGAAGAAGGCGTTAGGAGAAAAGAATGACATAATAAATAAACAGCAAAGCAAATAAAATTAGGTCCGTAATTAGGAAGAATTAAAAGAACAAAATTAGAAGGACATGTGAACCAAACAAACTTCAACTATAATAAGAACTTTGCGAGAAAGTACTGAGATTGATATTATTTTGACCTTATCATATTAAGATCATCCTTCACTGTAAAAAATACGTTCCATTAAATCACTTGTTAAAACATGTATAAAGCATCGCTGGTCGCGCATGGGTATTGTAGATCTTCATCAGGCATAATAATTGTTTTAAGGGAACTGTAATCCATTGAGAACAGTCACTTGTAAAATTTTTCATAACTGAAAAAAAGCCATATTCTGTCAGGCTATATCCATTCTATTCTAATACTGGCTTGAAACATTTTTTTTAGAAAAGCTGCTTATAAAATAGGGTATCAAAATCAAATGATTAGAGATGTACCATAGTCATCAAAATATCCGGTTTCCGTAAGCAACCTACTGTATATTTATTGTCCATGAACTGCACCTTTTCAATCCATTCTACCACTTGTAGAAACCTATTTATCACTTGTAAAGAGTTTCCTAAGTTCACTACCCACTGGTTAAAATAGAACTTCCTTTCATTTTGTCCTCAGTGTAGTTCTTTCAAGCCTCAGGAAGGGTCTCTTAGCTCCAGTATTCCGACTTTGGTAAATAAGAATGTATTGACCCTATTCATAAATTTTTGATTTTATAAACTTTGATCATATCTTCTCTTAGGCCTCATTTTTTAAAACAAGAGTGTTTTTGTTTAAGTTTGTCCTAGTATGGAAGTTTTCTCCCCTAACATGATCAGTCCATTTTTAATTTAGTAGATTATTCCCAACTCTAGTTTTCAGGGGGGTTTTTTGTTGTTACAGATGTAGAAATGCAATGGTTTTGTGTAAGCAGTACATTTTCTGGATTATTTCTAAGATATTTCATGTCAAGAATTCTGTGCCTCCACTATTATTAGTCTGCTCTATTTCAAAATGTTTGAGTGTCTGCAGGCTCAGTCTTAAAATCACTTCTCTTTGTTGTCTACCTTTTCTCCCTTGGTAATTTCATTAGTCTCATAGCTCTAAATAGCATCTTTATGCTGATGACTCCCAAATTTGTATTTCCAAAATAAATCGCCTCCCTGAACTCCAATCTCATATAGTTAACTATCTTCTGAACATCTACATTAAAAGACTATTAAGTTTCTTAAGCTTCACATGTCTAAAACACCCCTCTTGATTCCCCTCCTTCTACAATTTGCTCTTCCCCTGCCTTTTTTCACACCACTAAGTAGCACCATGAGCCAATAAGTAACTCAAGTTAAAAACCCGACTCCTCCTTGGTTATTTTCTACCCTACATATGCCAGGCAATACTGTAGACTAGCGGTCCTCAACCCTTTTCGTGTCATGACACACTGAAGTAAACTAAGGAGGATGCTCAAGGCTGGAGGTAACCAGCCTGGGAGTTTGGGCTGCCTCAGTTTCCACTCAGCCACCCTTAAGACTGAGATGATCAATATCATGGTGCCCCATTAACCTGTTTGTTGCTACCAGTTGGGATACTCTGTCGTAGGCGTTACATACAAAACACCTCCTGAATTTAACCCCCTTTTCCCATCCTCATTGCAACCACTCTAATAATTCCTCCAGTTCAAGTACCTCAGGAAGCTGAGGTTAGTTGGCAACCTCAAGCATCAGTGCTAAGTGGGGTTTTTACGAGCTTGGGTGTTTTTCCTGGGAATGTGGTTCTTGGAGCTCTGATCCTTACTGTGAAGCATCCGGGCTTAATTTCCTGGCTCTCCTAGCAATGCTGGGAGCCATCTAATTGACTTTAATGAGTCTCATTTTGCTTAAACTAACTAAAATTATTTTCCAATACACAGGTCTTAGGTGAGCACTCCCTTATCCAAAGATGCCTTTCATGACCACTCAAACCACAGTATCAACTCAAGTCAATCAAATCCAAGACCATAATTTATTTTCTCTATAGGACTTATCAGTACCTCATATTTCTAATTGATTTATTTGCTCACTGTCCGTCTCTCTCCAACTAGCTTCACAAAATTAAGAACCTTTTCTGTAGTGTTCATCATTTCATCCCCAGTGCCTAACTATTCTTGTTAAATGAACTTTTAGTAATCATTAGCACCATTTTGAGCATAGAAACAGATGGGATCATCTTTTGAAAACAGTACCGAATATCATAAGGATCCTTTTTCCAAGTTGCATACGCATCAGGGTAGCTTAGTAATTAAGAGCACAGGCTCTGATATGAATGCGCTCAGGTTCATATCTTGCTTATACAATTTACTATCTGTGTGACCTTGGGCAAGTTATCTAATGTCTCCGAGCCTCAGTTTCTACATCTTATAGGATTGCCATGCAGATTAAATGAGTTAATATAGGTCAAGTTCTTAATTAGGACCTGGAACATTGAACACACGTTAGCTTTTCTTTTTATAACCCAAGAGCACAGCGACAATTAACTACTACTGATTCACCCCTGTCTATTTGTCATAGGTGTATGAGAAGATGTAAACTCATTTCACCCTTAGGGAACTTACAACATAGATAAAGAGATAAGATATGTACTTTGAAAGGGAACCTGGAATGAATAAATGAATGAATAAATGAAAGAAAGAAATACAAAGAGACGGGGGGAGAGACAGAGAGATAAATAAGGACTTAATAAATGGCTGATACTTAAAAGCTGTTTGAATTAAAAGTAGTCAAGTTAAGTTTGTTGAAAAATATTAGGAAATATTGGGACTTGAAGCATTGATAGGATTTGTATCATTATAGAGCAAGATATTGTAGGAGACCATGAAAGCAAGTAAATTGGTTTAGAGATTTCATAAAAGTAAATAAATAGAATGAAATAAAAAAATTTGAGCAGAAAAGAATCAGTGATAGAAAAAACTAGACAAATTTTGGAGAATCTGGAATCACAAAAGAGTTTGTGTTTGCGTATTATCCCCTCAATGCTCTCTCACTGAAAGTTGTAAAATGAGGCAGGAGTAGGTGGTGGAGGTATAATTGGAACATTGCTCTAACCCAGGCACTGTGCAAATCATAGACTTGTTTGTTCTCAACTCAACCCTAGGAGACAGATCCTATTATTCACAGATAAGTAAATTGAAGCTCAACAACTAAATCAGTTGTTCTAGGTCTTACAACTAGTAAGAAACAGGGCTTGGCTTTATGCTGATGTCTGTATGAGCATCACACACACAAATGTTTTCCACAATATTGCAATAATATTTTTTAGAAATTATTTTGAAGACTATGTGCTGACTGATTTGAAAAGGGAGAATCTATAGAAATGGAGGTGATGAGGATGCCATTGTGAGATTTAAAAATATGAAATGAGAAGTACTTAAACTAGGATAATATTGATGGGCACCAAGGGATGGGGGAAGAGAACTAAATTGGGCACACAGAATCACAAATTCTGATTGTGAAAATAGATGACCTTTAGGGTTTATGCGAGATTCGTGGTTTGATTCCTTAGGCTGAAAATGGAAGGACATATTGAGCAATATTTTCAAAGGTCCATCAAGGATAAGGAGGAAATCACAGCTATGATTCTCCATTAATAATTACACTCTTCTCAAGAAGAGTACTTTACAGATTAGTGTTCTGTAATGTCTATTATTACATTAGAGGTAAACCAAAACCCTAAGGTAAAGCAATTACTGTATCCATTTTAAGGAAAAGTAATTGAGGTTCCTAAAGATTAAGTTATGACTGAAGAACTAATAGAACCTAGGTCTTCTGACACTGGTATGGTCTTTCCACTTTTCACGTTGTCTCTGCCACTTAAATTGTGCTGTTGTTTACCATGTGCTGTTATAGAATCCAATGATTTCCCATCTACAGAAGTGAAATTATTTATCCGGACACATCCAATTTCCTTGAGTGTCTGTTGAACACTTATATGATTAACCCACTCTTCCTTGTGGCAACAGCCATTTGTAATACATACTCTACGCTTCTTGGCAAAGAAAGCACAATATTTTTCTTGCTCTTCTTCTTCAGAGAAGACTCAGGTTGACTCCACCAAATTATATCTAGAACATCCACTGTGTTTTCCACTACATAATGGAGTCCATCTGATTTGACTACTTCAAAATGAAATTTGAGAGTGGAAACCAAAATGCCTTCCAATGAAGACTAGAGAAAATTAAGTTAGGAAAACATACTTTTATCTTTCTAGTCTTTGTATCAAATACATTGCCAACATACGCAAGCACTTAAAAGTCCACTGAATTTGTTGAACTGGGGATGTACTGTCTCCTTATCTGCCCAGAGTTTGCACTAAGCAGCATTATTCTCGGTCTTATCTTGGACTGCCCTCTTGCCCAGGATTAGCTTTGAGAAGTCAATTATGAATTTACGTGCCCTTTACTGATATTTTAATTTGTCTAGTTCAACAAATCTTAGTTTAACCACCTTAGGCTAGTTGTTGGCTACCTTCTTCTCATAAGCATAGTTTTCCATTTTGCAAAATCTTATTTTCGGATCATGTCCCAATGAGATGTTCCACCAGTCTCCTTGTAAAGAATTGAAATTTGCCATTACTACTACCCAACCTAGCCAGCCCTGGAGGTCTAGTGGTTAAGACTCAGTGCTCTAACACTGTGGTCCAGGTTCGTTTCCCAGTCAGGGAACCACACCACCCACCTGTCACTTGTCACACCACTGGTATTTTAAATACCAGCAGAGTCACCCATGGTGGACAGGTTTCAGTGGAGCTTCCAGACTAAGACAGACTAGGAAGAAGGACTTGGCCATCCACTTCTGAAAAAAATGGTCATGAAAACCCTATGAATAGCAGAGGAGCATTGTCTGATATAGCTCCAAAGATGAGAGGATGGCACAAAAAGGCCCGGCAGGGTTCAGCTTTGCCATATGCAGGGTCACTAGGAGACAAAATCAACTTCACAGCACTAACAACAAATTACCCAACCCAACTGTTCACATATACCAATTTAATTTCAGTCTGAATATTCTGATCAGAAAGTCTAAAGAATACTCCCATTTTGAAAACAAAGAATATAAACCCCCTATTTAAGAAAGAAAAATAGGAATTCCAAACTATTAGTCTCTCAAGAAGAACAGAATCAGCTTTAACTAAAGAGAAATCATGAAACAGCCATTTGGACCAAAATTCTTTGTTTATTCAAGAACTGTATTGTTAAATTTCTTTCTCTGTGCTGATAAGAAAGCTAAACGATGCAGGATACTTATAAAGCAAGGCAAAAAAGAAAGAACCTATTTGCTAAGTTGAGGTAAAGTTCTCAAGTAAGACTGGATTTGACTGTGTCCTATTTTATATCACAAGTCACAGATCTTCATTTTCCTTTCTGAGATTCAACAAAATGAGATAAGGAATTTCTTGGCAAATTGTTTTACTAGAGTCTGCTTACCTATCTAAAATATTTGCATAAAATTCAAGTTTTGTGAAGCATGTTTAGATAATTACTTCAAGGTACAAAATATGATTCCTTCCCAGAGAGATAGTCTTTTATTTATTTATTTATTTTTGCTGTGGAAGATTCGCCCTGAGCTAACATCAACTGCCAATCCTCCTCTTTTTGTATGTGAGACACCACCACAGCATGGCCACTGACAAACAAGTGGTGCAGGTCTGCACCCAGGAACCAAACCCAGGCCGCTGAAGCAGAGCATGCTGAACTTAACCACTAAGCCAGCAGGGCTGGACCCCAGAGAGATATTCTTCAGCCACTCTAGAGAATTGAACAATCCTACCCAGATACTCCTTATCACTCTCCTCACTTCCTGCTTTTTTTTATTGTCCATAGCACTTATCCTGCAATAATCTACTACATACTTCACTTACTTCTTGTTTAGGTCAGATCCATGAGTCAGGGACTTTGTTTTGTTCTCTGCTATATCATCAAAAGAGTGTCTGGCCCATAAGAGGTACTTAATAATAATAATAATAATAATATTTGTCACATGAGTAAAATAATGTTTACATAAACCAGATTCTGAAACTGAGTTTTTTGGGCCAAATTTTTATGTCCTCTGGGACATTCTGGATCCTATAAACTAGCTTTTGATGATGTTCTAAGATTTAAAAAGAGTTTGGATATTGGAAAACATATAACGTAAAAGAAATAATGTCTGTGAAAATAATTTTCTGGTTATAATATGCTATTCACAGAACTTTGTTTACTTCTGCTTTCACAATTACCTGAATAGATATTTTTTATTTGTTTTTTATCTTACTTTTTCTTATTTCCCTCTCTGCCTCTCCTTTCTTTTCTCCTTTCTACTTTGGCTTCTTTTAAAAATTTCTTATACTTCCACTGGAATGTGAACTTTATGAAGACTGGGACGTGGTCGGCCTCATTCAACTTGTACAATTAGTGACTAGCAGGATGCCTGGCACACAGGAGGCATTTGATACATTTTTTTAAATTACTTGTTTTATAATGAAGGAGTTGTATATCCAAGTTTCAAAATTACATATTTGTTGTGTCTCTAAAAACCAAAACAGAAACACTGAAGAAGAAATCACATATTTTACCTAAGAATCTGTATATTAAAACAAAATGTTAAAGTTAAAAAAAAAATTTGGATATACCCCTTCCTGTAAATAACCACTTGAGTTCATACATTGTTCTTTTATTTTTTTCTCTTCATATTTAGAGAAATGAAAGGACATCAGAAGCACTGAGGGCTCAACGACTCTTCCACAGCTCCTCAGTTTCTCTAAATATCCAGGTCTCTTTTGTTAAGTGTTTCATAAAACTCATTTTTCATAATATTCAAAGAAGTTAATGGGATGGAAGAATCCGTGACATTTTATAAAAGAAGAATTGAGAAAATCCTGTGGTAAATATATATCACAAAGTAATATCCATGCAAAACTCATTCCTGAAGGAAAAAAATAGCGAAAAGAAATAAAAATTTTGTCTCTAATCTATGAAACAAAATATAACCTGACTTCAGCCAATGTTGATATGTCAAGCTTGTTTTGCCTATTTTTTCTCCAAAAGATGGTTTGCATCCCTGGGATACTGAATAATTATACAGGCCGGCTTAATAGTGATGGTCATTAAGCGCAATGGGGAAAAGTTAAAGGTCCACCACTAGCGCAGATTTTATCTGGCTTTGTTAAGTTTGGCATATAAACTAAACCATTTTAATGTTTAATGTGTATATCTTCTATACAATTGTAGGAAATGGACTGTGTAAATTAACAGATAAGTAGAACAGGGTTGGAAGGCAAGCAAACCTTTTCATGATTCTCCTCTATGAGCCACCACTTTAATGAACAAAGATTATACACATTCTAATTAGCCATCACTTCTTTCCAGTGTTATCGTTTGATTTAGCAAATGCATGAATGTTTTCTTGTCACAAAATACCTTAAATTTATTTAAAAAGCATAAAAGGGCATATTATTCTATGGACAACCAACAGCTAATATTTATTAAAGCCAAGGAAAAAAACTTGCTATTCCACATTGCTTACCCATGAAGAAGGCGACATGAAAGAAAAAATCCTTTAAATCATTAATTCTACAATATTTCTTTTTGAGATAGTTCCCTATTAAGCATTATAGTTTGTTTGTGAGACTGTTTACTTCAGGATGTTTTGTCTCTTAAAGCAATTTACTCCCAAAGATTCTGAGGAATCTTTCTAAAAAATATGTCTAAGTAAAAATACTCTGACAAATAGATTCGAGCATGAACACATAACACTGCTTTGCCAGAAAGCATAACATATGATTTCTGCCCTTCAAGACTTAGCAAGCTAGTTGAGGAGATAGAATTTATTCATATGAATCAATGAGACTTAACATAAAATATAAAATGGAATTGCTAAATTGTATAGCAGAGAAAGTAAGTGCTACACCAGTTCTAAGGAACTGGAAATCATTGTGGGTAAGAACTATTGGAGAAGGAAAACTTCCCAGGTGATGCAGAGCTTGATGGAGAGGCAACATTTAACAAGATTAGGAAAAGACATTCCAGATGAGGACAGCAACACCAGATGCTGTAGTCAGTAATTTTCACGTTGAGCTATGCCTATTAAATTAGCAAATCAATGTAACAGATGATGTTCAATCTCTATGGTATGTATGTATCTTGCACAGCATCTGCATTTATAGAAAATCCTCTTTAACATAATATTTGTAGGGGAGAGGAAAAACCAACAAATACTCATTCACTCAGAATACTCATCCGACATATATTTATTGCATTCCTACTACATGACAGATACAGATTTATCCAGTAATTGAAAAATGTTCCCTTCTCTAATGGAGCTTACTGTCTAGTGGGAGAAGACAGATAAAAAATAACAGACATATCGCTTCTCAGCCTTTTGGCTAAGATCAAGTATAGTATCTGTTCTTATCAGTTTAATATCTGATACATCCTCTATCCAAGGACAATATATTAAATGGGTTTTTGGAATTAGGAGATGGAATAGGAGCTTGCTCCATCCACTCTACGCATCAACCTGGTATTGCAGTACTTCTAGGAACAGTGCACACCTTTCGGGGGAATGTAAAAGAAATAAATAAAGGAATAAATAACAGACATAATAAATAAGTAAATTGCATATGATGATGGGAGATATACTAAACTCTAAAGCAGCGCAGGGGAAATGAAAAGTGCCAGAGTTGGGAGTGGGGGCGTTAAAGGGTTATAGTTTAAAACTAGAGGGTGAGCCACATTAAAAAGATGTTATTTTGGCAGAGACCTGATGGAGGTAAAGGAATTATAGGTTTATATATGGGAAAATTGTTTTTAAGCAGAGGAAGCAGTAGGTGCAAAGCCCTAAGGTAGGAGCATGCCTACCATGATTTAGGAACAGTGAAGAGGCATTGTGACTGGAGTAGCATGAATAATGGGGACAGTAGTAGGAGATGACATAAGAAAAACAACGGGGGCCAGTTCCTATAAGGCCATGTAAGCGACTATAAACACTTTGGCTTTTACTCTGAGTGTATCAGGGTCCCACTGCAGGATTTCAAGGAGAGGACTGACATGATTTTACTGATATTTGGCTTCTGTGTGGAGAATAAATCAGAAGGAGGGAAGAACAGAAAGCAAGCAGACCAGATATCACTATAGGAATCCAGGAGAGAAATGATAGTGATTTAGAGTGAGGTGGGAGCAGTGGAGGTAGTAAGAAGCGGTCACCATCTGGACCTGTTGTGAAGGTCAAGCCAACATAATGTGAGTACTGTTTGATGTGGAGCCTGGCAGAATTAGAGGAGTGAAGGATGACTCTAAAGTATTTGTCCTGAAGTACTGGAAGAGTATGGGTGGAACAAGCTTTGAGAGGAATACCAGCTGTACAGCTTTTGGACATTTTAAATTCCAAGTGTCTATTAGTCCTCCAAGTTAGAATACTGAGTAAGAAATTGGATGTACAAGTCTGGAATTTGGGAGAGGAGTTGGGAACAGAGATATCAATTAGCCAGGTGTCAGCAATAATACAGTGTTTAAAATCATATTACCAGGTGATATGGCCAAGGAAGTGAGTTGAGAAGAAGATGGAGGAATAAGCCTGGCTTCTTACATCATTAAGAGATCTACAAGAAGAGACAAAATCAGCAAATAAGATTGAGAAGGAGCAACCAATAGGTTTGGAAGGAGACCAAGAGACTGTGGTTTCTGAAAGACAAGTGGAGTGTATCAAAGAAGTGGGTGATCAACTGGTGCAGATAGGTCAAGGTAAAATAAGAACTGAGACTGGACGGAACTTAGCAATGTGGAGTCATTGCAGTCGTTGGCAAGAACAGTGTAGTTGCAGTAGTGGTTCCACAAACCAGATTGGATTAGGTTTAGGAGAAACAGGAGAACAACAAGTACAGGCAACCCTTGTCTCACTGCAAAGGGGAGAAAAGAAATAGCAGAAGGACCTGAGGGACGATATGCAAAAATATTATGAAGATTAATATTGGACTATTATTATGACTATTATTAGGAGTATTGTTAGTATACAAAAATATTGTTAAGAATGCCAATAATAACAAATATTTAATAAGCAGTTTCTGCTTTTGTTATTGTTCTAAGCATATATATGTATATGTATGTGTATGTATGTATATATGTATAGACGTGTGTGTGTATAATAAGTTGTTACAACCATTCTATGAAATAGGCACTATTAGCCCATTTTACAGGTAAGGGAAGTGAGACATACACACAGAGATCCAGTGTCCTCACACAGGTGGAAAATGGCAGAGCCAGGATTCAATCCAAGTAATTTGGCTCCAGAATTTATGTGTTTAAAACTATACATCCTGCTATATTATGAAACAAATAATTAGTACAGATGAGGTATCAGAAAGGATACTTAAATTACTCAGGATATCAAATTATTCTAATTGCCTGAATTAATAACACAGGTGTTTATAAAACCTCTTTGATATGCACCATAATTATCTATTAAAAAGTCCTCTAAGAAATACTGCAAAGGAGTTCACACAGAATAAAAGGTTAACCTGAGCCTCTTTATATACTTACAAGAAGTGAAATTCTGCCTCTTTCCGAATGTTCATGGATTTAGAACGTTCTTCCAACAAAGTAGTCTAAATGAGGTTGTACTAGACAACACAAAACAAATTAAAATTTGATATATGAACAACTCTCCAAAAACTAAAACTTTAAAAAAACATTTAAAGAGGAAATGTTCTTGCACATGACTACTTAATTTAATGATCTCCTCATAATTCAGTATAATTACAATTTCTTGTTTATGCAGAACAACTTCCACTCAGACAAACGTAACCTACTCCTGGGCCTCCTCAGCTATTTCCCCTCCAGTCCAAAGTCTGGCTGTTGAAAAGATCTTTTTTCTAAGTAGGTCATCCTCTGCCTTAAACCTCTTAACCGGCCTTGCCTTTTTTCCTGCCTCAAGACTCCAGCTCCTTATGATTATCTTCAGGGCCCTGGTTACCTCATCCCTGCCTGTAGCGTTGCTTTGATTCTTGCCCCAGTTTTCCGGGCTTAACTTCTAAATAGCATCTTTATCACCTTCCTCCACTCTGGTCTCATGCTGCCCCTGTACCTCATTCAACAATTGCCTTTGACATCTTTCTTGAAAAATCCTACTTTTTTGACATCTTTCTTGAAAAATCTTTTTATTAGGAGAGTTGTCTTGGGGTAGGAGGTAGGGGGGAAGAAGGGAGAAAAGAATATAGGAAGGGAATATTTGGAAAAAGGACAAAGACTCCGTAGTATTCTCATCTCTGCAACTCCTCACTAAGCAGCCACCTCTCACTCTCTTGATCTAGGACTTTGCCTGTCTCTCCCTCAGCCAGTGGCCCTTCACACACTGATAGGGAACGAATGTGCCATCAGTTTGGCTTTTCTCACCATTTAGCTTCATCACATCATCTCAGCTTTTTTAACCCATCATTCAGAGTATTAGAAGCTCTTCAAAGGAGACGAAATGTAATGGCATAATAGAACCGCCTTTCTCCTTTTTTTCCCCTCCATATTTCACCGTCGAAGTGAGAAGAAGTTAACATGGCAACAAAAGCAGACTTCACTGACAGCAGAGGAAATGGGAAAATACTAGCCAGCAATCAGTCACTGTCTTTTTAATACAGTCACTTGCTTTTCCACACCCAGGCCTACCAGCACAGTTAAGTGAGAAGATTTCAAAGCATAAAGTAAAACAGTTGTATGCTTCCTCTAGGATGCTCTTCTTTCTTTAATTATGAAAAAGAAAGAAAACTAAAATTAAACGGAAGACAAATGAATGTGACAAATATTCTTTTAAAAGTGTATTTGACATAGTAATTGTATACAATTAAAAGCTTTGAAGTTGGTGATCCTATTTTGAGACCTCTTAATACGGGGATATCATTATTACATCAGCCACCTACTAGTTTATCATTAATACACCAATTAATCTTTCTAGTGGTGAGCATTCTTACATCTGAGTCACTTCCTACTTGTTGTCATTTTGCCAACCCTTAAATTGATCTCTGTGGCCCTAAGATCAATTACACTTAAACCAATGTGTAAAGCTTGGCACGTTCATTAATTAGAGTCAAATTCACACTTCTGTAATTGAGACTAATTATTTGTTTAAGTAAGTTGTTAGGCATTCATTAAAGCCATCGGTCATAGGCATTGAACGAACATGGTTTCAAACTCTCTATATATGTTAAAACATCAGGCCTGGGATTTCACAGAAAGGAATCTTTCTGAACTGACACCTATATATAAATCTTAGGATATTACCCAAGTTAGCGCATGAAGGTAAAAGAATGAAAGTTATGGCATGATTTAACATTTCCTTAACATAAGCATCACACATCGCAGTTCAACACGTATAATTTATTATCCAAGAAATCGGAAAATACCATGTTTTTTCTTTGTTCACTTTACTTAGTTTTGTCAATAAGACTTAGTTATCAAATAAGTATATTTATTCTATGTTAGATAATGTTGTAGAAAATATAGCCAAAAATCTATTTAAATAGTCATTGTTCTGAAGGTATTTCTCCTCTGAACACATAACAGTTACATACCCAGTAAGAAAAAGGGAAAGAAATCCTAATTTAAAAATGAAAAAAGTTTTTATGACCCTTTATAACTATACCCACGCTGTATGTGTGAGACAGCTATGTTCAAGAACTGATACTTCAGCTCATCTCAAGTATTAAGGCCAACATGTGCTGATTAAGTCAAGCAGAGGAATTTCCAATGATAAAAACTGTCATTAGTATGCTGCAATCTTAAAGTTCTCAAAGGAATAGCTGAGAGAGCAACACCAACTTCAGCAAATGGATGAGCTTTCCGAAACAGCAGTGTTTTACTAGCTTTACAAATGCCACAATAAATATAAAACTGATTTTTAAAAAAATCATAATTGAAACAAATGAGGAAAATCAGCTATTGGAAACTACCATAAAACAATTTCAAGTCATGACTGTGTAGTTTTTTAAGCGAAATATTAAATAAAATAGAATGATGCTTAAGAATAAAAGTTTGCTGCTGGATTTGGCCTGTATTAAAATAGAACACTACATCATATACACTTAAAATTAATCTATTTTAATATGACTAACAATTTATGCTCACAAAGATACAGTCCCTTATTTTAAATGTAAGGTTTTCTCTTTTCTTTTAAAAATCTATTTTTTAAATATTATATTCCATAAACTTTTACACTAAATTTACTCAAGACGATCATTGAAAATATCAAGTGCTAAGATGTATTACTACTAAAGTCAGCACTTGACTTTCATATGTTCAACTTTCAAACAATCCATCCTCTTGCACATTATGGAATCTCAACCTAAAATGACCATTCATATGCCAAATTGAGACTTTCATGCATCAGCTGAAGAACAAATGTTTCAAGCCATGGCTTGCAAGCCCCACTTACCCAAAACGAAAAATAATTCCACTGTTAGTGTTGCCATTTTTACTTGGAAACTGGTGATTTCCAATTATTTTAATGTTTTATCTCAGTGTTTTACAAACTGTGATCTATTGAACATTGGAATTGCCTCCTGGAATGGAGAGAGAGTCAAGTCAGAGGCTCCAAAACCATATTTTAATCAGATTATATGCCCCTCTATATGTGAAACTTACTCTTTGAAGAAATGATTCCACTGCCTATAAAAGGGAAGAAAGAAATAAAAAAGAAAACGGGGGTGGGGAGAGAAAGAAAGAAGGAAGGAAAGGAGGAAGGATTGGAGGAAAGAAAAAAGGGAGTAAAGAAGGGAAGGGGAGAAGGGAGGGTTTATAGGGAAGTCACTGGTTTATGTGTGTTATCCTCATTCTTTTATAAAGTTAATAATAAAATGGAAAGTGTTTCAGCAATAAGATTCATGTCTTATAAACTTGATACAATTCATTCACTGATTCATTTAGCAATTATTTATTAACCTCCACTAGGTGCCAGGAACTGTGCTACGCTCAGATGAAATGATTAGGCCTGCCAAATTCTTGATCTCTACAAGGCAGTCAAATATCCAATATCAAAATCATATCAGCCATCAAAGTTAGACAGTTTCTTTATCCTCCAGTAGGATTTTGAAAGCAGCATTGACTAGTGGGAATCTTTTAAACATACATTTGTTGAGGCTATTTATACCTAGGTCAAATCCATGGCAGCCCATAGCAAGACAGACATTACTGATGCCAAATCAAAAAAAAATCAGTCACAAAAACAAATTGTTGTTACCTTCTGGTTACTTTCATCCATACTACTTTCTGAAATCATTCCTTCTAATGTTCCTCTATGTTGTTTATTCTTACCTATTATACAAAAATTATCCCTTTGTCCATCTCCCTGGCTAGCACAGAAACTCCTCAAGAGAAGGGGACTATACTTAATTCATATGTGCATGCTATATTGTGTGTCACATTAGCAATTCTCAATACAAGTAAACATATAGTTTGTAGCAATCCAAGTCTCAGAAGGGGATGAGGCAAAATAAAATTCACAAGATAGAGTCAAGGTATCTTCCAAAACCACAATTCTTTCCCAAGATATTCTGTTAAGGGTTAACATTCCCAAGGAAAGTAATTCTTCTGTCCTACTGGGTAACCAGCCCCGGCCAAAAACTCCACTAAAGAAAGACCATGATCAAAGTGTGTGAGCCTAAACAGTCTTCAATATAAAGAAGTCAGGTGATGATTGATTAAGGTTTATCACATTTCCTTAATTGAGGAAGATTTAGAGACACAAGCTATCCTAGTCTGTGGTGGGCACAGTGGTGGGCAGCCCAGACTTCCCTTCACTGAAGGACTTGGTGCCCCAGCAGCGGGGAGCGCTATCAGCACCAGCTTCAGCTGTCAGCCCCTTCAGGTTTACTTCAGCTTCAGAGAGACGCCTCCACAGAGTGGCCCATTTCCAATAACTGATTAATTCAGAGTGCAAAGGTCAGGTCTTCTTGGCACAACTCAGGACAACCCTGAAGGGTCACTCTAGCTCTAGAGCATCCTGTGGGGTTGGTTGAGGTAGTCTTTGGTCCTTTTAGCATATCTTGTCATCTGCCTCTCACCACTGCTCCTTCTTTCCCCTTCCTCCCGCCAGTTTTGATCTCAAAGACACTTTTTAATCAACATCTAGCACAGTAAACTCCAACTTAGAGTCTGCTCCCTGGGGAACATAACCTATAACATATCCTTTTTTTATATAAGGGTATGTGTTCAGACAGAGGCAATATGTCAAATTGTTTCAATTGCTATTACATGAGCACTGACTAATCAAAACAGACAACAGTATTTAAAAACAGTAGGGCCCTGCCAGTATGTACTTGCTGATTATCAACCCTGCCCTCAGTACTTTTATATACAGAAACGAAGCTTGATGTATCTTCTCTGGGTCTAGAGTTCAAGAGGTTCACAGACAGGCAGAAGGTCAGTCCCTCATTGCTCTGGTCTATCTAGTTACGTTGTACACAGAGCTTATATACATCTGGTACGCCATCTGGTTGTTTATTCTGATTCGTCAGGTCAAGCCATACCACTTGGTGAATATTCTGAATATAATTCTTCTTTGGTTATATGTTACTACAACTTAGGGGGAAAAAAGTCATACCACATTTAATCAAAGTAAAATAAATCACAAAACCTATCACATTCATTATATTTATTATTTTAATGATGTCCAAGATAACATCATGAAAGCTTCACTTTGAGTGAGTATTTCAAGGACCTAATATCTCTTCGCATGGACTATTTTCATCCCCATATTCTAAACTAAAAAATAAGGTATCTTCTAAAATTCAGATGACCTTAGCTAGCTTCCCATTTTCAGGTAAATTTCTGTAACATCTTTAATTGGGCAACCAATTCTAGCAGGTTAAAGTGTTTCCAACCCTCATTAATCACTGGGTAAAGCTTCTTTGAATGTAGCCATTTCCTTAGCATCTTGGTGTTAGACATATTCCCTGTTGATATAGCATTATTAAGATCTATTTACCTTTAATAATTCAACATAAATCACTCTCCTTGGTTCCTAAATAATTTGGTTGTTTCTATGCTTTCCTCTGGATGCTTTTACACTCCTAATTTAATGAACTCTTCAAACAGATCTACTATGTTCCCTTCATGCACTAATTCTAGAGTCCTACCCAGAAAAGCTATTAAATTTGTACTCAACGGGCCCGCCCTTGGATATCACATAATCATAATGGAACCAAACTTTTCCCAGTAGAAACTCTATCTATATATATCTATATATATATCTGAATTCATATATACATATCTAAATTTACAAAAATAGTATATTTATGACTTATAATAAATACACCCTCCCCAAAGCATTTTGGTCAGTCTGAGAGACTATTTGCTGACTGAAAAATAAAAGATATTTTACATTTGCACAAATTAAAGTTTAGAAATGATATAATTCTAATCATTACAGTAGCATGCAAAACATTTTTG
Source organism: Equus caballus (assembly GCF_041296265.1). Lineage (NCBI taxonomy): Eukaryota > Metazoa > Chordata > Mammalia > Perissodactyla > Equidae > Equus > Equus caballus. The sequence continues at coordinate 22,895,278 of NC_091715.1, read as the reverse complement.
AGATGAGCAAATTAGAATATCTAACAAGGTAGCTAGATTGGGTTGTAAAATTCTCTTTAAGATTAAAAAAATTTTAAATATTTAAAAGAAGACAACATGAAAACTTCCTTAAAGCCTATTCAGGGAAAAAAATTTAGAGAATAAAATATCCAAATATTTATAATAACTATATTGTCTACAAGGAAATCAATATAATGCATAATGGAGAGGCATGATTCCTGAGGATTTGAATGAGTTTGCTACTTAAGTTCTTTGCATCTCAGCTTCTTCATCTATAAAATGGGCTTATTCATTGTGTGAATTAAAAAGTATTCTGAAATAAAGCATTACAACATAGGAAGGTTCCAATAACTATCCACTATTATAATAATTTTGGAAAAAATATATGTGGAGATAATGTATTTATATTTTTCTAAAGATTTTACAGAACATTGTTTGCTGAGCCCTTCCCATGTGCTTTGAAGTTGGAGGCTCTTTCTTAATTTCTTAGAATAAAACAAAGTCATACAGTTTCCCTTTCATGGAAGGTGGAATTATCTTTCTTCCAAAGAAGCAAGTTCTTTTGTAGATGCCTTCGCTGTAAACACAGTTTGAATTCCCTAAATGAGGAGTCTACATCGCTGGACTGCAGGCTGGACTGTGGGTGGGTGAGCAGGGAGTATCTGCAGAGAAGAAATTCTTCGCCCTCCCTCTCTGAATACAGGTACCTCCAGAACAAAGTACAGCACTTTGGATATCACTTCTACATTATACCTTTTGTGATTTCAGAATGGTTTAATAAACTATTGAAAACATAATCTCTCTGCTTACTTTGAAAGGCCTTTCAAATACTTAAAACAGAAATGGATTTGTGGACATTTCTACACATCATAGGATAATATTCAATAATAACTATCGTGTTTTAATTGACAAAAATAGTATAATTATGATTTAATAGGAAATTTATCATAATAACCTCATACACACTGTAATGAAGATCATTTTTTTATTAAGGGACTGAGGAAAATAAAGAAGGAAGAAAGCTTATCAGTGATATAGATAATCCATAAAATAATACAGTTGAGGATGTAAGTCTTCTGGTCGCATTACTACCATTTTCACAAGGAGATGAGCTAGGTGTGTTTGCTGTCAGACTCCTCTGTTTTTGCAATATATCTAAGTGAAGAAGCAGGACAGAACAGTATTTCAGCATGTGGGCTATTAGAGCTCTGGGTTCAAATCACACATTACCATTTACCAATTTTAGGAGCTTGGGAAAATTACTTATTTCCTCTATACCTCAGTTTCCTCATCTGTAAACTGGGAAAATAACAGCATTTACACCACAGGAAGTCTATGAGGATGACATGACTTACTAACTGCAGAGCACATGGAACTTTGCATGGGCGTGGTAGCACTAGGTAAACAGCATTTATTATCTGCTAAGTAGTAAAATTTGTTAAAATACTGTTTAAACTTCAATTTCTGGTTCTATTTATTGTGAGGGAGTTTTATAATAGACTTTGCCTTAAAGTTTTAGAGCCATCACAATGCCCTCAAATAGTAGGCACTACAAAAATATTGGTTGAACAAATGAATGCCATCATCAAAGGAAGGTTTATGTTTGAATTGCAGGCATCACAGTCTCCATCTGAAGCAAATGAGGTGCATTAACATTTGCGTGTAGCAATATTAATAATCAAGTAATGCGCATTACTAAATAGAACCAAATTGACATCCTTGATTTCCCTTGTCCCTATTGATTTCTTGAGCATAATATCAATATGTGCATAATGTTAAAACTTCGGAGTGATCTCAGACTCCATTTTACACATAAGAAAAGCAAAACCCTTGATCACACATCCCATGGTCCTATCTTCAACAGAATAATCACTATAATTGTTTTTTAAATTTATTCAAATGCACTCTACAAATACTCATAATTCTTCCTAGTGTTTCTAATAGTGAATCAAAATACCTACCTGACACAAGCATTAACCATGTTTTATTCACAAATTATAAAATAAGAAATGAGTGAATTGTAATAGTCATGAGTATTAACTAGCATTTCATTGATATAAATAGCTTTAAAAAGAAGCATGGACTTTAAAGAAAACTGCCATCTGACATGGGAAGAATCTTTCTATTTTTTTTCCCACTTAACTATACAATGCTTTGCTGAATACAACAAAAACGTATAAATGGTCTCAATTTTTAAAATGTGTTTTTAAAATGGTCATCAAGGAGATTGCCAGAGTATTCCCTCAAGAGGCCTATGCTACCATACAGACTATTTTCTAACACCATCATAGCCATCAAAGTTTACTTTTGCTCATGAGTTATTCTTAGAATAATCCACCCCACTACTCCATCTTGCTGATTATCCTCATGTTAGCATTTTCACTAAGGGATTGGGAATTCTCTGATCCTATGAATGAGAAAGTAATAAAAATCAGGGTCTTGTAAGATTTTTCAACCTTTAAAATATGGATGAAAATTATTCTCAACAAGAAAGATGTGCAAGAGTGATCCCGTCTTGGCATGGAAGCTTCCAATTCTTCTAAAGATCCTTTCTAGTCCAATGACTTCCTGTAGCAGTTCTTTGTGAATGTTTATGTATCTGACTGTGTTATTAAAACCAAATCTCACTTTGGATGATCTAAGCAAATTTTTCTTTTCTAAAAACACATATAGAGATGGAGTTAGATACCAAATTATGATCCATTTACAGAAAGTTGTAAATATATGTTGAATGGCTTTGTATACAATAATCAGAAGTTTACCTTGTCATAGATATTTTAATTTTTTCACTGAAGCATGGACAAGTCTCCATCAATTAGTCATTCTACATTTTTACATGAGTCAAGTAAATAGAAATTAAAATAGAAATTAAAAGGTATTATTTGCACTAATAAGTAGTAGGTCATTTGGTGTGCTTAAAATGCCATAAACAAGAGAAAAACTGGAGAGAAAAAAAAAATAATGCGGCTGAAGGATATTACAAAATTTCACTGTTTCTCCAAAATCAGCAAACACGTACAGCTGCAACTATTATCGCAGCAGCATTGTTTCCCTGTGTCGTTAATTTTACAAGTGGCACTCAGTGCTGATAGGCTGACACTCCCTGTCAACTATATACTAGAAATCATCAGGAACATATGTGAGCAAGTTAGTTATCTTGGAGACAGCCTTCAGCAGCTGGGTAGGTTGGACAAGAAAATTCAATTCTGGCCTCTCTCAATTCTTCATAAATATGCATCTTACAATTACATGGCAGGATAGTTGAAAGAAAAAGAAAATATAATCATTCCAGGTGCAGGGATTTTTTATTACAAATGAATACATTTAAAGAGTTCAGGGGCAAGGAAAGTCACAAATTACGTGGGAATATGCAGAGTTATTATTTGCATTTTTCTTCAAGAATTTCTTTTTCATCATATTTTTCAAATAGTATGTGTTCACTCAATAGGAAAAAATTCTATGATCGAAGCCACTGAATAAAATTGAGACCAAAAGAAAAAATACCTCTGATGTTATGCTCTCTCTTGATTTTCATGAGCAAAGTAGACTAAAAATTACTCCCTCTTTCCCTCGTGTGTGCTGGAATGTTCCTATTAGAGGAGCAGATCTTGCATGCTGTCCTGACCTTTAATCTGCTCCACTTGGCAGCAACAAGATGTAACACCTTTCTGCTGTTCAAAGAGAAATAAGCTGGCAAAATTGAATTGCCTCTTGTTTGTGTTTCCCCAAGAAGCTAACAATCAATACAAACTTCACTGAAGATCATCTATGAGTTTGTTTCTACTTAATGAACACTATAAATGGGCAGTATTTGTAAAGAAATTTAGACTTTTTCAGGACCATTTATAATATTTATACAAAAGGAAATCTAGTTTACATGAAATAAAAAAGTCTATTTATTCACATTCATACCACTATCTTTATGTTCAGTTATTACTTCAAGTGTATAGTCCTTAGCTCCCCAACTAGAGGATATATTTGAAACCAAAGCCCAATCTAATATTCTGTATATTATTCTCAAGCCTAACACATAGTAGTTGCCCTATAATAATAATGATAATATAAATAAAATAATTATTTTCAACTGAATCCTTTCTAGGAGACAGGTTCACTGCTGAGCTCTTTTCATTTTTATTATCTTATTGATTTCTAAGAACGCTGTGTATAAAATATTAGTATCTTCATGTGATAGATGAGAAAACAGAATCAAGGAGAATAATTAGGCATGAGGGTCCACAGTAAGTGGTTGTACCTTTGTTAAATCTAGTTCAACCTGGTTCAGAGCCTCCGTTTTTCCTAAATTCCTGTGATTATATATCCCTTTTGTGGAACAATATTTAAATTATATCTGATCTGACCTCCACACAAGAAAATAAAAAAGGAAGGGAAATTCTGGTTGATCGTTATGAAACATATATGGCTATTTGCAGACTTTTTGTTTTGTTTTGTTTTTTACAAACTAGAGTGGGAAAAGATTCTCATCCTTGGTTCAAGAATCATCCTAAAATTCAGCACAGTAAACATCTCTAAAAGCCCAATTGGCTGAACCAAATAAGAGTCAGATAAGTGAATTTTATATATCTATATATATATCTATATGTGTATATTTTTTTCTTTTTGTTTGCAAAGACCTACCTGTTCTATCACTTAAACCACAAACTGCTCCAAGTCAAACATCCAGCCTGAGAAGATTCTGTTTCATGTTTAGCCTGATAATATGGGAGATGATACATTCATATTATAAAATTCCAATCAATTGTGATTTACCAAAATGATTTCCCTAAGTTGAACAAATATTTTGTTTCTTAAATTTATTTGAGAACTTGCTATAACTTTCCCATGGCAAGAGGTTTTCCAAAAGTACTATATAACAAAGCTTTTGCTTACAAAGATATTTCATGTGTGGTTTGGCCCTCTCCTGTTTTTACTCAAATGCACTGAAAAATCGCCAATGTTCAAATAAATCCATTCATATATTTTATAGCAAAAGAATTAAAAAAGACAATATAATAAATCCTATAAGAAATGATCAACACCTAATTTATTTTTAACTTTATACATAGAGTGAATTCGATTCCTTTAATTATTTTAATTCATTTATAAATTTTATGAAAGACAAATACATGAAAACACTATAACATAAGATATAAAAGAAACCAGCAACCATTAAATAAAGAGTCATTTATAAATGCTACAGATTTAAAGTTATGCATTAATACATTGCACTGATGTATCTAAAGCAACAACGATAGTACCAGGTCTATAACAGGTGCTCAAAAATATTGAGAAGTGACATCAGCAACATGGCAGAGTGAGCTGTTCCCTCTCTCTCTCCCCTTTTGGACTACAACTAAACGGACATTCATTGATCAATGGAAGACACCCAAACAGCACAACAGGATCCTGAGAGACTGGGGCACCTATACATCTGAAGGTGGATAGACTACCACCAGGGAGGTGGTAGAGATAAGTAAACATTCTCTGTGCCCCCAGCAGCCCTGTGCACACATGCACCTACTTTCCTGGCTAGAGTGCCCACAGCACCACTGCAGGACCAAGGGTGGCAGTGCACCTCAGTGCAACTGAGGGAACAGGTAACAGGAGCCCTGAGTCCCCGTGTGATCACTTTCCCATCTGGTGGGAGAGACCACAGTGTCACCACTGTCCCCAGGGAGTGGCCCCACCCACCAAGCACAAGGCTGGTGTGACCTAGGAGGAGATGGTGGTGGATCTGTGAGCCCACGCAAACGAGTTCCCAGTTGCCATGAACGCCCATAGGATCACTGCAGCCCAAACGGGGGAGCGTGTCTTGGTGGGACTGTGGGAGCATGTGGCAGCAGCCCTGAGCCCCCAGGTGACTGCTATCCCATTTGGCAGGAGAACCAACAGGGCCACTGCAGTCACAAGGAGGGACCTAGGCTCAGACAGGCACAACTGACAGGGATTGTGGCAGGCTCAGAATACACAGCTCCTGCTCCCCCCAGTGGTGGCAGGTGGAATCTGTGACCAGATACTATCACTACGTGAAAGCACAAATCCACCCCATCAAATACTATGAAGTGGTATATTAATACTCTAGACCAGAAGGAAAAAGACAAACAGCCAGAAATCAATACTGAAGGTACAGAAATTTAGAATTTAAATGACAGAGAATTCAAAATAGCTATCATAAAAAACTCAATGAGTTACCAGAGAACTCAGAAAGATAGTTCAATGAAATCAGGAAGAAAATTAATGAACAGAGGGAATTCTTCACAAAAGAGATTGAAACTATAAACAAAAACCAACCAGAAGTGTTGGAGGTGAAAAACATAATGAAAGAGATAAAGAAAAATCTGGAGTAATAAATAACAGAGCTTATTTTTGGAGGACAGAATTAGCAATTTATAGGATAAAAACACAGAAATTCTTCAGATGGAAGAGGAGAAAGAACTAAGACTAAAAAGAAACAAAGAAATTCTCTTAGAAATATCCGACTCAATTAGGAAATGCAACATAAGGATTATAGGTATTCAAGAGAGAGAAGGGAGGGAGAAATGAGAGAGAGCTTGTTCAAAGAAATAAAAGCTGAGAACTTCTCAAACCTGGGGAGGGAGCTGGAATTAGAAGTAAAAGAAGCTAATATAACTCATAATTACACCAATGTAAAAAGACATCCTCCAAGGCATATATTAGTAAAACTGGCAAAAGTCGATGACAAAGAAAAAAATATTAAGGGCAGCAAGGCAGAAGAAAATAATCTACAAAGGAACCCCTATCAAGCTTCAGCAGATTTCTCAGCAGAAACCTTACATGCTAGGAGAGAGTGGAATGACATATTCAAAATATGAAAGAAAAAAACCTCAGCCAAGAATACTCTATCCAGTGAAAATGTCCTTCAGATATGATGGAAAAACAAAAACTTTCCCAGATAAACAAAAGCTGATGGAGTTCATTGCCACAAGATGCCCCCTGCAAGCAATGATCAAGAAGGCCCACATACCTGAAAAAAAGAAAGGGTTTACAAAGCCTTGAGCAAGGAGATAAGTAAGCAGACAAAATGAGAAAATTGCAACTCTCTACCAGAATACATAAGCAAACACTTAGTTATAACATTAAAGATAAAGGGAGGGCAGCCTGGTGGCACAGCTGTTAAGTGTGCACATTCTGCTTCAGCGGCCCAGGGTTTGCCGGGTCAGATCGTGGGTGCAGACATGGCACTGCTTGGCAAGCCATGCTGTGGTAGGCATCCCACATATAAAGTAGAGGAAGATGGTCACGAATGTTGGCTCAGGGCCAGTCTTCCTCAGCAAAAAAAGAGAAGGATTGGCAGCAGATATTAGCTCAGGGCTAATCTTCCTCAAAAAAAAAAAAAAGAAAGAAAAGATAAAGGCAAGGAAAACATCAAGAATAAATGTAATCACTTCATCCTAACCAAAAACTCACAACACAAAACAGAATAAGTTGTGACAACAATATCTTAGATGGGGAGGAGGAAAGGGATGGAACCTGCTAAGGAAAAAAGAGCTTGTGAGAAAATGGACTATCTCCATCTACAAGATCTTTTATACAAACCTCACAGTAACCTCTAAACAAAAAATCGAAACAGAGACACACAAATGATAAATAAAGAGAAAACTGAGAAAACCACCATAGGGAGACACAAAACTGAACTGGCAGTCCAAAATACACAGGATGAGAAATGAGGGAAATACAGAACAACTGGAAAACAAGTGATAAAATGACAGTATTAAGCCTTCATATATCAATAACCACTCCAAATGTACACAGATTGAATTCTCCAGTCAAAAGACACAGAGTGGCTGGACGGATTAAAAAACAAGACCCAATGATACGCTGTCTCCAGGAAACAGGTCTCAGCACTAAAGACAAACACAGGCTTAGAATAAAGGGATAGAAGATGATACTCCAAGCTGATGGCAAACAAAAGAAAGCAGGCGTTGCCATACTTATATCAGACAAAGTAGACTTCAAGATAAAACAGGTAAGACAGACAAAGAGGGGCAATATATAATGAAAAAAGGGACACTCCACCAAGAGGACCTAACACTTATAAACATATGTGCACCTAACACAGGAGCACCCAAGTACACAAAGCAACTATTAATTGACCTAAAAGGAGATATTAACAGTAACACAATAATAGTAGGGGACCTTAACACTCCACTTACATCAATGGATAGATCATCCAGGCAAAAAGTCAACAAGGAAATACTGGAATTAAAAGAAAAACTAGACCAGATGGATTTAATAGGTATATAGAGAGCACTCCATCTATAAACAGCAGAATACACACTCTTCTCAAGTGCACATAGAACAGTCTCAAAGACAGACCATATGTTTGGAAACAAGGCAAGCCTCAATACATTTAAGAAGACTGAAATCATATCAAGAATCTTTTCTGACCATAATGCTATGAAACTAGAAACCAACTCCAAGAAAAAAGCTGGTAAAGTGACAAATACATGGAGAATAAACAATATGCTTCTCAACAACCAATTGATCATTGAAGAAATTAAATGAGGAATCAAAAAATATCTGGAGACAAACGAAAATGATAATACACTATACCAACTCATATGTGATGCAGCAAAAGTGGTCCTAAGAGGGAAATTTATAGCAATACAGGTCCACATTAAACAAGAAAAATCTCAAATAAGCAATCTTAAACCACACCTAACAGAACTAGCAAAAGAAGAACAAAGTACAAAGTCAGCAGAAGGAGGGAAACAATGAAAATTAGAGCAGAATAAATGAAATTGAAACAAACAAAAAAACAGTAGAAAGGATCAATGAAAGAAAAAGCTGGTTCTCTGAGAAGATAAAATTGACAAACCCTTAGCCAGACTCACAAAGAAAAAAAGAAAGAAGGTTCAAATAAATAAAATTAGAAATGAACGAGGAGAAATTACAAAGGATATCACAGAAATACAAAGGATTATACGAGAACACTATGAAAAAGCATATGCCAACAAACTGAACAATCCAGAAGAAAAGGATAAATTCCTAGACTCATACCACCTCCCCAAACTGAAGCAAGAAGAAATAGAGAATCTGAATAGGCAAATCACAAGTAAAGAGACTGAAACAGTAATCAAAAACCTCCCCAAAAATAAAAGTCCAGAACCAGATGGCTTCTCTGGAGAATTCTACCAAACATTTAGGGAAGATTTAGTACCTATCCTTCTCAAAGTTTTCCAAAAAATGGAAGAAGATGGAAAAGTTCCTAGCACATTTTATGAGGCCAATATCACCATGATCCCAAAGCCAGACAAGGACAACACAAAGAAGAAAAATTATAGGCCAATATTGCTGATGAACATAAATGCAAAAATCCTCAATGAAACATTGGCAAACCAAATACCCCAACACATTAAAAAAAACATATACCATGATTAAGTGGGATTAATGCCACAGATGCAGGGATGGTCCAACATCCGCAAAACAATCAATGTGATACACCACGTTAACAAAATGAGGAATAAAAGCCATGTGATCATCTCAGTAGTCATAGAGAAAGCATTTGACAAGATTCAAATTCCATTTATGATAAAAACTCTCAATAAAAATGGGTATACAAGGAGAGTACCTCACCATAATAAAGGCCATATATGACAGACCCACAGCCAACATCACACTCAATGGGGAAAAAGTGAAATCCATCCCTCTGAGAACAAAACAAGGGTGCCCACTCTCACCACTCCTATTCAACATAGTACTGGAGGTTTTGGCCAGAGCAATTAGTTGAGAAAATGGAATAAAAGTATCCAAATTGGAAAGGATGAAGTAGAACTCTCACTGTTTGCAGAGGACATGATTTTACATACAGAAAACCCTAAAGAATCCATCAGAAAACTACTAGAAATAATCAAAAACTACAACAAAGTTGCAGGGTACAAAATCAACTTACAAAAATCAACTGCATTTCTGTACACTAATAATGAACTAACAGAGAACTCGAGAATACAATCACATTTACAATCAAAACAAAAAGAATAAAATATATAGGAATAAATTTAAACAAGGAGGTGAAAGACCTATACAATGAAAACTATAAGACATTATTGGAAGAAATCAATGAGGACATAGAGAAATGGAAATATATTCCATGAACACAGATTGGAAGAATAAACATAGCTAAAATGTCCGTACTACCTAGAGCAATCTACAGATTCAGTGCAATCCCAATCAGAATTCCAATGACATTCTCCACAGAAACAGAAAAAAGAACCCCAAAATTCATGTGGGGCAACAAAAGAGGCCGAATAGCTAAAGCAATCCTGAGAAAAAAGAACAAAGATGGAGGCATCACAGTCCCTGACTTCAAAATATACTACAAAGCTATAGTAATCAAAACAGCATGGTACTGGCAGAAAAAGAGACACACAGATCAATGGAACAGAATTGAAAGCACAGAAATAAAACCACACATCTATGGACAGCTAATCTTTGACAAAGGGACCAAGAAGATAGAATGGAGAAAGGAAAGTCTCTTCAATAAATGGTGTTCGGAAAACTGGACAGCCACATGCAAAAGAAAGAAATTAGACCATTATCTTTCACCACACACAAAAATTAGATCAAAATGGATCAAAGACTTGAAGTTAAGATGTGAGGGCACAAAACTCCTAGAAGAAAATATAGGCAATATACTCTTTGACATCCGTCTTAGAAGGATCTTTCTGAATACCATGTCTACTTGGGCAAGGGAAACAAAGGAAAAAATAAACAAATGGAACTTCACCAGACTAAAGAGCTTCTGCAAGGTAAAGGAAACCAGGAACAAAAAGACAACCTACCAACTGGGACAAAATATTTGCAAATCATATATCTGACAAGAGGTTAATCTCCAAAATACATAAAGAACTCATACTACTCAACAACAAGAAAACAAGGCGATCAAAAAAAAATGAGCAGAGGATATGAACAGATATTTTTCCAAAGAAGATATACAGATGGTCGACAGGTACATGAAAAGATGTTCAACGTCACTAATCATCAGGGAAACGTAAACCAAAACTACAATGAGATATCACCTTACACCTGTTAGAATGGCTATAATCACCAAGACAAAAAATAACAAATGTTGGAGAGGATGTGGAGAAAAAGGAACCCTCATACACTGCTGGTGGGAATGCACACTGGTGCAGTCACTATGGAAAATAGTATGGAGGTTTCTCAAATAATCAAAAATAGAAATACCATACAACCCAGCTATCCTACTACTGGATATTTATCCACAGAATTTGAAATCAACAATATAAAGTGACTTATGCACCCCTATGTTCATTGCAGCATTATTCACAATAGCCAGGACATGGAAACAATCCAAGTGCCCATCAACAGATGAATGGATAAAGAAGAAGCAGTGTGTGTGTGTGTGTGTGTGTGTATACACACACACACACACACACACACAATGGAATACTACTCAGCCATAAAAAAGACAAAATCATCCCATTTGCAATAACATGGATGGAACTTAAGGGTATTAAGTGTTATAAGTGAAATAAGCCAGACAGATAAAGACAAACTCCGTAGGGGCCTGCCCGATGGCGCAGCGGTTAAGTTCACACATTCTGCTTCTCGGCAGCCCGGGGTTCACCAGTTCAGATCCCGGGTGTGGACATGGCACCGCATGGCAAAAGCCATGCTGTGGTAGGCGTCCCACACATAAAGTAGAGGAAGATGGGCATGGATGTTAGCTCAGGGCCAGTCTTCCTCAGCAAAAACAGGAGGATTGGCAGTAGTTAGCTCAGGGCTAATCTTCTTCAAAAACAAACAAACAAAACAAAACAACAAAAAGACAAACACTGTATAATTTACTCACACCTGGAAGATAAATACATGGACAAAGAGAACAGATTAGTGGTTACCAGAGGGGAAGGGGGTTGAGGGGTGGGCATAAGGAGTAAAGGGGCACATATATATCATGACTGACAAATAATAATGTACAAATGGAATTTCACAATGTTATAAACTATTATGACCTCAATAAACTTTTTAAAAAATAAAATGAAAATTTAAAAAATATTTACTGAATAAATTAAAGCAATGAGTGATTTCTCATTCTCCTTCTTAGCATTTTTGATTTGGCATTCTATTTCTAAAGAAAAAGTATTGCATAATAATAAGGGTTATTTAAGCTTACTGATTTTCTTACAGTTTTTAATATATTTTGAGAGAAATAATGTCCTTACCATTGACTTATTTATCATATGAGTTTATTAACATTGTCAGAGAACACCAGCATTTCAGGGACTTCGTTTTGGACAATGCTGCATTTGATTATTTTGCCTCTAGATGTAATGGAACACAATGTGAAAATTCTTGAGAGAAAGTATTTTGAAGATCAGTGAGTCCCCGAATATCACCCAAGAAGGGGATGGAAGAGGAAAGAAATGTGTACTTTCAAAGTTCCAAATGCTTCCTTATGAACTCTGAAAAAAGACTTCCACCCATGACCCTCTCTTCAATTCCCAATCCTGAGGCTCAGCTATCAAGCTTTTGTAAAGCTCCATGAATGATTTTAATAAGATCTAATGTTTGCAGCTGGTAGCTATATGGGGATGACCACGAGCAGGACCATCAACAATATGAGGTACGTTTGCAAAATATCCCCTTCTGTCCTGAAAATCTCAGGCATCCATATCACTAATCATTTCTCACAACTTACTGTACCAGTGTGCAAAAAGTATTGCTGATTTTCAGTAGGTTTGACTGTCAATATATTAATCCTAATTTTTCTACTTAGAAAACTGCTTATGGAGGGGGAGATCTTTCCTTAGGTAAGATTATTTCTCTGAGTAAACTAAAACTCCCACTCAAAGTCACTTTATAGATATTTGCACAGTTTAGTGTGTGCATGGGTTGGTGTCTTGGTCTGAGTATCTGATTTTTAAAACGAAATTATTACATATTACTATAAATATATGAGGCATTGAAATTTCATTCAGATTTAGAGGTACAATTTCCTTTCTTTCTTCCTTCCTCTCTTTCAAAATGTTTAAGTCTATAATTTGCACAGCTCCTTGCATGTGCTGGCGATACAAAGACATATGAGACTAATTCTGTTTTGAATTTCAAAATTAAATCATCAAATATGGAAGAAAAATAATAGTAGCCAAAATGTTAGGAAGAAGTGAATTGCCAAGGAAGGTGTTTGGGCTGTAAAAAAAGAAAGAAAATGATGCAGGTAAGCTGGAAAAAGGAGACAGGTTTTAAACTGGTTAAGCAGGGACAGAAAATTAAGACTTCTCAAGCAAAACAAGAATAAGAAGAATATAAAATCACTGGGAGACGTCAGTATATCTTTAGTGAAGCATTTGTAAGACAATCATAAAAATATAAAAAATATACCACTAAAGCAATAAAATTATGTATAAATGATAACATTGACCTACTTACTTAAAATGTGTGATAATACCGTTCAGAAAGCTGTGAAAGCTTATTGAAATTCACCTTTACAAGATATGTCTATTAAAATGATATTGGCATTTCCTGCTGTGTATGTTACTCAGCTTCTTGGAAGCTGAAACTTTACATCTCAATCAAGGTTCATCTTCAAATCAGTAGAAATTTCTAGGGAACAGTCAGAACTTGAAACTCTCACAGACATCCTTTTTTGTGGGGGAGAGGGTCATATTTAACCTATTAAGTGATGCAATTGACTGCCTTCTTTCCACTTTTATTTTATATGTGGATTGTTCTCCAGACTCTGATGTGCTTATTAACCAAAATATTATGTATGAATTTGAGAACAGAACGCCTTTGACTCATAACTATCCTTAGTCACAGCTCATGAAAAAGGGCATTTGTTAGAAAATAGAAAATCTGAGGCAAGATAAGGAAATTCTAGACCCAATATTTCTTGCTCTAGGTTGCTATGATTCACAACCCAACATATATAATATTTTGGGGCTTTAGGTTATTTTTCTCCCACAGAAAAAGAATAAATTATACACAATATTAAATTGCCTTTTCAAAGACATATGGAGCATGTATCAAAATTATTTCCGAAGCTACGGTCCTAAGTTAATATGTCTAGATCCTCATTCAACTAAAAGGCCAGTAAAACTAGATATGTATACAATAGACAACTTTTTTAAAGGCATTATGTAATAAGCAATTTTTTATCTCTTTGGATAATAGCCAATAATAGAGAACTACACTCTTAGATATTCTTTTTAATGATAGGCATTTAGTTATAAAAATGGATGGATTTACTAAATATGAATATTCTCATGTTATTTTTCTGGAAATTATATAAAGCATTAAAATACTATTAAAATTCTAAAACTTATAAATACACTTTAAAAAAGTTCAAACTATACAGCTAATTCTATTATCTAATACTACAAACAGGATTCTGGTTATTATGATTTTGTTTGGGTTCTTATTATTGTTCCTATTAAGTAACTTTAGACATATATAGGAGCCAAGGGTGAGAATTAGTTCAGACAGCAAAGAATCATTGCTGCACACTGCTACTAGAATAAGAGACAAAAGAGCATGGTTTCATTGGGTAAATCAAATTACTCCTCTTCTCAAAAACATCCAATATTTCCCCAACCTCTATGTAACATAAAATATCAAATTTCATTATGCTGGTTTTCAAGAATTACCATGATTACACCATTTTTTGTTTGTTTTTGCAAAATAAAAGCTCATTTCTTGTTCATAAAGCATGTCCATCACAGGTTGGCACAGTGCTCTGCTCTTCATATTCACTCAGAGACTTGGACAGAGTGAAAGAAAAAATTGTCAATCCAGAATCCCATATCCAGAGAAAATATCCTTTAACAACTTTTGTAATCACCAGGGCAGAGAGAAAGGGTAGATTTCTCTGAATTAATCCCAGTCTTCCCAGTGGGGCTCCCGGAGGAAAAGCCTAGAAAAGTATGAGACTTCCCCCAACCATGAATGCAGCCCCAAGGAGAAGCACTCACTCATGCTAGCCCACATTCAGCCTTCAGCAATTCATCAGAATTTCTAATTTAATGTTCCTTTCAGGCATATATAGCCTCCAGAGGCTTCTTCCCCAGGTAAGCAAATGCTTCGGTCTGTGTCTCCCTGCAGGCACCTGCCTCTCCAGGTTTTGGATAGAAGTTTACCCTGCAAACTCAGTTCTCTGATGGGTCCAAGAAAGTCACTGATATTCATTTTGTCAAGCTTTTCCTTGCTGTTAAGAGCAGGAGTGATGACTCCTCAGCTTCTTTCCATGTCCAAGATGAAACCAGAAGTCCTCTCTTGACTGATAGCATATTTTTAAATCACACAACTATTACACATCTATTTTAAAAACAATATAGTTAGATATTGAAAGTCCCCCTTCTTTGCCAGGCCCTTGAAGTCTCCCTACCTAGTGGTAAAGATGATTCTCAACATGGTGTAAATCCATCCAGACTGGTCTTGGACCTTGTACAATTGGATAATTCCAAGGCTCAGTTCTCAGACCTCTTCTCTTCTTCATCTGTCCTCACTCCCATGATGATCTCATCCAGTCTCACAGCTTCAAATATTTATGCTGACAACTCTCAAATTTGTATCTTTACACTTCTCTCCAAAATTCAGACATATATTCAACTTCCAACTTGTATCTCTGTTTGGAGGTCTAATAGAAAGCTGACTTTAAGTTTTCCCATCCAAACCTGTCCCACCTGCGTAATCATCATTTAGTTGAAACTCTATCTTTCCAGTTACTCAGGCTAAACACCATGATGTTATCCTTGACAGTTCTCTTTCCTTTACATTCTACATTCAATCTGTCAGAAAATCACGCTGGCTCTACCTTCAAAAGAATCTAGAATCTGACCACTTCTCCAAATTTCTACTGCTAACCCCCAAGTCTGAGTTACCGTTGTGTCGTGCCTGGATTGACACAACAGCCTCTTAATAGGTCTCTTTGCTTCTATCCTTAGTTTCCCTCTTCCTCCTCAACTTGGGTGTTTCTCAACACATCGATCAGAGTGATCCCTTTAAAATACAACATAGATCAAGTTACTGTTCTGCTCAAACTTCTGCAATGACTATCTCATTCCATGTAGAAGCCAAATCCTAACATTGACCTGCAAGGCCCTATCTCTGTGCTGTCCAATATGGTGGCCACCAGCTACCTATGGCTACTGATAATTAAAATGTGGCTAGTCCAAATTGAGATGTGCTGTATGAAATATGCACCATATTGCAATGTATTATACAAAAACTATAAAATATCACATTAATATTCTTATACCAATTACATGTTAAAATGAGAATATTTTGGATACTTTGCCTTAAATAAAATATTCTATTGATATTAATTTCACATGTTCTTTTTCTGTTTTTTTCAATGTGGCTACAGAAAATTTAAAATTACATATGTGGTTTGCATTATATTTGTTTTGGACAGTCCTGCTCTATATAATCCAAACCCCAAGTTAACTCTCCAACCTCCTTTCACCTACTCTTCCCCTCACTTTCCCCACACCAGCCATACCAGCTTTCTTAGTGCTCTTTGAACACCATGCATGTTCCCACCTTAAGGCCTGTGTTTTAACTGTTTCCAATCCCTCCACCCAGAGCACACTTTCTTTTAGTGTTCTCAGCTTTTCATGTCTTTGCTCATTTCTCACCTTCTCGATGGGGCTGACCCTGACTATCCCTTTTAAGACTGTCTCTACCTCCCCCATTAGCATGCCCAATCTCATTTATCTGTTCTTCTTTCCTTTTTTCCCCATGTACTTATCACCACCTAACATATTATATTATTTACTTATTTATGATGCTTACTTTTTGCTGTCTGTCTCACCTCCAAAATGTAAGCTTCACGAGAGCAGGGATTTTTGTTTGGTTCACTATACTGTATCCTATGTACCTGGACTAATGCCCAGTCCATAGTGTAGGTTCCATAAGTGTTTCTTGATTTGATTACACCTAATTTTTAAATAAAATTATATTATACATATTATTCACCAAATCATTTTTCACTGTAAAACAAATCACAATGATCTCTCAGTGTCAGTAAAAATAGATGAGCCTCAATCTTTTTAAATACTCCCTAGTATGATAAACTACAATTTAACAATTCTCCTTTTGAAGGTCATTTATATTATCATCATTATTTTTACTTTTACGGACAATACAGTATAAGTAATTCTATGGAATGCATTCCTACATGTGGAAAGGCTGGGTCAAAAGCAACGTACATTTTAAATTTTAAGGTACTGCAAAATTGCTTGCCTGGAAACTTGTACCAATCTATGTTCCTACATACCATCAACTAATCTCCTACTCAAAATCGCCTAGATTAGAATTGCTACTCATTCTTCCACCCACATATACATCTAATAAGCCATTTTAATTTCCACCTTCAAGCTGCTGCTTGAAGGATTATCACTTTTCACCATCTCTCCACAGCCCCACCTCCAGATCCACACACTCCCAAGACCCCACCCTGTTCCCTTTTCATTCATCTACCTCACATCCCTCAGTCAAGGTTAGGAAAATTCCCTATCGCTTTTAAAGGGTTCCTGTTCTCAGAAAACTGTCAATTCTCTTCATCATTACAGACTAATGTTTTAAGCGCACAAACTTTGGAGTCAGATACGTGGGTTCAAATTCCTGCTCTACTATTAAACTCAGGGACCTTGTGCTTGGTTAATCTATGCCCCATTTTCCTCATTAGTAAAATAGTAACCAGCAATACTTTCCACTGAATTTGTATGATGATTAACTGAATTACCACATATGAAGTATCTGAGGTTGTCTATTTTCTATATGTGTATCCTAAATGGACTCATTTTTATTACAACACACTTGATGCTTACATATTATCTATTTCATTTGCAGATTTTTTTAATAAACTGTTCAGATAATTGCATATTCCTCAAGGAGAGGGATTATGCCTTATAATTAAATGTCTGACAACACCTAACACTGTTCATTGTACATAAAAGGCAATTAATGCATATCTCTTGCTTGACTGACTTACACTGTCTTTATTTTTGAGTCTTGCCATAAGGGCACATTAAGGACATTGCCATAAGGACATTAGTTAGGTGGAAAAATATGATACCTTTTCACAGCCAATCAAGTCCCAAATAATCAGCAAGGCCTCTTCCTATGGAAAGACATGTTCTATAACTAAAAACGGAAAACTGGGAATTCTGAGGTTTTACCTATCAAAAAAGCAACACAATGGAAAATTTTTCATTGCTAGGGCAGCTTTTCCATTCTCTTTCACTGTAATTACCTTTGCAATCATTTGTCCATGCCCACCACTCCACAGCAACTTGCCTTAGTTCCTCAATGCTTCAAGATGATCCTACCCCTACTGAAACCGGTAGGAACCTTGTGTGCTCCCCAGGTCAATGGGCTTTCTGAACAACACAACTTTTTTTTTTTTTAATTCCAGCTCCACTTCAAATATTCACTGAGACTTTAGGCTAAATCTTGATGCTTTGAAAAAGACACTCTGCCAACTGCACTAACACATTTAGCCACACAAATCTCATTAAAGTCAATGAAAAATGTGCTACAAAAATCTCTATTCATGGCACCACATTCTCCCCTCACTATCTGCATGTCATTCCTATTTATACTGAGTCAATGGAGAGGAGGAAAGACCTTTAAATATTTCTCTTTTAGTCATCAGCTCAGATTAGTAGTTTTATAAAAAGCCTTCTCTGTGACTTTGGACTAAATATGAAGCAATATAACGTAGTTAACATCATTTGGGTCAAGTTCATTCACAGTAATGTCACCATTTCTCCTTAGCAGCAATGCCACCAAAGTAAATTTTCAGGCGTTTGCCCTCTGAAATTATAGCAGTTGAAAAAAGACCAGTCAGTAGTATTATCTGTTCTGTATACCCTGGGCAACCCTATGTAAGTTCGAAAGGCTCCCTTTAAAATGGCAAAAGATGTTTCTGGACTTTTAACTTATGTAGCAATCATGTGGATGATACGCAGGCTTACTGAGCAACTACATAATGTGTACTGTTTGTACAGGTACTATCTAAGACACACAAGAACATCACACAGGCCTTTAGATCATGTTGCTTATAATTTAAGTGGGGAGAAAGGATACATATGCTAGAAAAAATAATCCTATGAAAAATTGTCTTAATTAATTACATAATTGCCAAAGACGTCTGAAAAGCAACATGTGCTGTGAGAGTCCAGTGGAAGAAGAGGTCAGTTCGGCCTGAGTTGTTTGGGAAAAGCATCAGAAAGGAAGGAGAAGGTCATCTTGCTGTGCTTTGAGGATTGGTGGGGGAAAAAATTAAGAAGACAAAGGCCACAACCAGGGTGGTAGCAGTATAAAAGAGATGGTGAAAGAAAAATGGAACAACGGCACTTGGTTTTGGATTGGATGTGGAGACAAAATGAAAGATTCTACAAGTGGCTAAGTAGAAAACTGATTGCCCAGTTGACCCAGACAAGGAAGGGTCAGAAAAGTTTGGTGTAAAACATGCTAAACCATAAAAGGTAGTAAACTTCACTTTCCCGCTGTTCCATTTTTCAATCTAAATGTGGTTAAGAATAAATTTGTATACTAACCAAAACCAATTCTTTTTTACTCTTTTCTCTCTCCCTATCCCACTCTCTCTCTCTTTCTCCCTCCCCACGCCACCTCTGTTTTTAGCAAAGACTCTGAAGTACAACCTCTTAATGAATTTGCTTTAGATGTCCACTGACCCTAAGTTCTTACCCAGAGAAACTTTGTATCCAAAGGGACATTCAGCAATGCCTTGTGACATCTTAGGTTGTCACAATTGGAGGTAGCAATGTTACTAGCATCTAGTTCATAGAGGCCAGGAATGCTCTTTAACGTCCTACAAGACACAAGACAACCCCATACAACAAAGAATTATCTGGCCCAATATGTCAACAGTGCCAAGGTTGAGAAATCCTGTGCTAGTCCAAGCTACCATTGTCTCTTGCTTGCAACATTGCAATTGACTGCTGGTAGGTTGCCCTTCTTGTCCTACCCCAATCTGCTCTCCATAAGCCACCTGAGAGATCTTTTAAAAGGTAAATCTGATCATGTCTCTCCTTTGCTTAAAAGTCTTTTTGGTTTGCCATTGCTCTTTGGATAAAGACCAAAGTTTTCAACATGGTCTAAAAGGCTCTGTATGAACTGGACTCTGCCTATATGTCGAACTTCATCTGTTGCCATCATTTTTCTAACTCCCTTTCCTGCCACTTCCTTTTTAAAAACTGCCACGCTTTTTCCTACCCACAGGGCCTTTACACTCCTATTTCCTTCAGCCTGGTGTGTGTTCACCTAATAACTCCTACTCAATCTTCAAGTGACACTTCTTCAGGGTAGCCTTCACTAACCCTACGGACTTGACTCCCTATTACAAATTTTTATACCAACTTTTAATTTTCCTCCATAGAATTTATCAAAATGTGTTAACATGGGTCTTAGTTTGGGTTTCCCTAGAACATACGCTGAGACAATTTGAGTGCAAGTAGTTAATTTGGGAAGTGATCCCAGGAAACATTGTTTAGGATTGTAAGTGAGCCAGGGAAGGAAAGAAAGTCAGTAAAGGGTGTCCCATCAAGTAAGTTATTACCATGGGCAACTGGAGCCTAATCCCCCTGGAGAACTCTGGGAGAAAGTAAAGAACACGTCTTAAAACTATCTCAAATGAGGGGCGAAGAAGCTGAGGTATTTATCCACTATTTCCCATCCATCATTGCTTGAGAGCTATTCCCAGGGGTATAAATGCCTCAGCATGTAGGGCTTACCCTGTGCATGCTCTGATTTCTAGAAACAAAAGCCCTCAGGCAGAGATATACAGGTGTGCAAAGTAAACAGCCTTTGCTTCTCAGAGTGCCAAGGGCATGTGGATGGGCACCGAGAGCATCTGCCACACTATATATTTATGTAATTATTTAATGAATTCCCATCTTCCCCACTGGACTTGACAAGATATGTCTGTTTTGCTAACTAATGCATACACTGAGGCTAGCACAGTACCTTCAACAAAGAAACCAATTCATAAATACTGTAGATGAGCAAATTATTTTATGAAGGAAATTCTTCCCCTTTTACTTGTATTATCAATGCTCCTTCAGAGTGGGGCATTTGGCCCCCAAAATTTTATGCCACATTTGTAAACCCAGTGCATGGTTTAAAACACTTGACAGACACTTCACATACATTATGATGGCTATTATAAAAAAGACAGAAAACAGGTGGTGGTAAGGATGTGGAAGAACTAGAATTCTTGTGCATTGCTGGTGACAACGTAAAATGGTACAGCAGCTATGAAAAATAGTGTGGCATTTTACAGGTTCAAATATATTGAAAATGTCTACCATGGAATCTTGGCTTTAAGATCTTTTGTTGGCTACACAAAAAGCCAGGTCTCAACTCTTTCATCATTTCATTCATTTCTTTATCCAAATTCTACTAGTTGCAGCTACTGGAACATTATAATCCGCCCCGTGCCTCTGTGCAGTAGTCCATGCTGGTATTTTTCTCTGGAATTCCTGTACCCACCAGTATAAATGATAAATTCCTGTTTCTAGAAAAGAATTCTTGACCAGAACCCTAAGAGCAATTATCTCTGCCCTCTGAAATACATTAGAATATTTGTATTGTTGTTTTTATGTTGGCCATCCTATTGGAATAAGAGATCCTTGAGTAGAGGGAATGTAAATTATTCATATTTATATCACAGAGTCTTTTATAGTGCCTAATTCACATGTCTATTATGGTGCTTTCTTTATCCATTCTGTATCTAATAATGTCTTTTAAAAATGGAAATATATAATTGAATAAGAATTCCTTTTTTTTCAAAATATCAATAATTTATCTTTACAGAAAGGCCTGTTTAACCAAAGGATGCTGGTAAGTTTGATGGAAACTCTTACAGACATTTTGAAGGGGGTTGATAAAAATTTTAAATGTTTTTAAGGTTGACTGCACTGTTTTTGTCTGTTTGGGTTTTGTAATGCAACAATTTCCATTCAATACTTAAGTTCCCTACTCCTGATTCAAATTTGTCACCGGAATCGTGGTTAGATTTATCAAATATAACTAGGGTAATTCTACCGAAATATAAACAGAACCATCAGCTAGTCCCATTGGCTCTGTCATCAAAATACATCATGTATTTGTCAATTTCTCTCTAATTACAACATCATCTTAGACCAATCCAAGAGAACTGTAATAACCTCCAATCATATCACCCTATACTCATTCTGGATTGCTACAAAACATTTTTTCAAAGAGAAATCAAAGTGACCTTTTAAATGACAAATCAAATCATGCCACACATCCTACTTACAATCTTCCAATGGATTTCTACTATATTTAGAACAAAATGCAAGCTCATTGTCAATGCTCAACGTGATCTGGCCTAAGACTACCTCTCCATCGTAGTACTATTACTCTGAATACCCAGTTATCTTAATATTGCCTGCCATGCTCCATTCATACAGTCCTTTTTTTTACTAATCAAACCTGCCAACTAGCCCCTACCACAGGGCCTTTGCATTTCTCCCCTATATCTTCCTTTGTCTGGCTTTTTCTTATTCAGGTCTAGGCTCAAATTTAACCTCCCCAGAGAAACCCTGCCTATCTAACCATTCTCCGTTACACTGCCATATTTAATGTTAATCTCCTTGTAATGTTTACTGTTAGCTCTTATCACTCATTAGCTTTTACCTTTGTATGAACCACCTCCCTACTTGAATGCAAGTTCCATGAGAGAAGTGACCGTTTTGTTGGATGTGCTGCTGGATCTCCAGCGTCTACAATAGTTCCCTGATACATTAAGAGGCTGTGTGTGTGTGTGTGTGTGTAAACGGATGAATGAATGAAAATGTAAACAGAAGTGAAAGTGATACTATTCTGAGATTTGGAATAGAAAGAGGGAAAAGAAAGGGAACTATGGTTGCTTAAGGTTTCATTAATTGGGTATGGGAAGATGAATGGCAGAAAGAACAAGGGATATAATTAGATATTTAATCCCCTGAAGGAAAATAAATGTACAAGTAATATTACTTTCCATAGCTTAATAGATTGGAGAAGGCTTAAAGCCACCTCAAGGTATAAGTAAGGGTTAAGAAATATGCAAGAATCTATACGTGTGGAATATTTGACACTAGGATATGTTTCACTTGAGTACTGCCTATTATTTCATGGAAAGGGAGAGTGGTTATAATAATTATTTGGGGATACCCGATTATAGACTCCATTTCCTCACTTCTACTAGAAGGCTTCACAGCCTCCACTACTCACTCCTAAGAGTCCCTGAAGCATGTGGAAACTTCAGTGGACAGAAAAGCAAGCAAGCTAAGTAGGGAAGATGGGAGGTAGGGAGGGAGGTCATAGGGAAAATAAAAATTGGAGAAAAGCTAGTGGTGGTGACATCTATTGATAGTAGTAGACATAGAGATAATAGTTCAGATGTCCCCAGCTTTTCCTGTTGTTTTTTTTTTTTTTTTTTTGGAGGACGACTAGCCCTGTGCTAACATCTGCCAATCCTCCTTTATTTTGCTGAGGAAGATTGGCCCTGAGCTAACATCCATGCCCATCTTCCTCTACTTTATATGTGGGACACCTACCACAGCATGGCCTGCCAAGCAGCGCCATGTCTGCACCCGGGATTCGAACCGGCAAACCCCAGGCCGCCAAAGTGGAACGTGCACACTTAACCCCTGAGCCACCGGGCCGGACCCTCCCCAGCCTTTTCTTATAAATAAGATTAGCAAATTGGTTTACTTTAGAGCAGACAGGTAAGGTGATTTTGATGTCTGCTCTAATTAGTGGGGGAGCTGTAGTTTGCTAATAACAGAAACAGAGTGGTGACAAAGGCATTGCAACTGATCAGCCATGGTTATGACCCACTTTAGGGTGATGCTCTGATCTCTTAAAAATCATATATTCTTAGTGGGAGAGGGGATTGGCAAAAGAATTGCATATGCTGTATATAAGCCTCCACTATCAATCTTCTATCCCAGGATTTATTTTTGTACAACGGAACCTATGCTCTTTCAAGAGAGGTTAACAATGATCCCACAAGAATTTCAGAGATAAGATTTTCTCTGAAATTATCATCTTTACCACCACCACCATCAAAATCATCATCATGGCTAACATTTATTCAACACTTATTATACGCCAGCCAGTGGATTAATCACTTTCACATGGATTATCTCCTGAAATAGTCACATCATCTTTAGGAGGCAAGTACTATCACTAAGCCTACTGAGGAAACTGGTCTTAAAATCTGGTAACTGGCTCAAGAACGCACAGGTAGAAAGTATGACTCTCTAGCTTGCTTTTCATAAGAGCTCCATTTCCTAATTCCTTGAAAAGATAAGCAACTAAACTGAACCTGGCTGTGTTCCAGTGTCCAAAGCTCAGCTTGTCTCATATAGGGGCAAGAGAACTGGGCATAAAGAGGAGACTCTAGACTGATCAATTACAATCTGCAATTTTGGGCAGTCTTATGATGGTAAGAACTGAGAAGATTATTGAGATAATTCAGATCAAATAAATAGTAGCTTTGAGTCTCAATAATTAGGTAGAATATTGTTTAAGTCTCAATTCCATTTTGAATGTTTGAAGCTACAGTCTTCATTTCAGGTAAGAAAACCACAATACAGAAGTAAAGCAGCCGAAGAAATAAGTTTAATATAAAACAATTGTGGGAATGTCATTAAATTGGTGAATAGCACGTGTCTATGATCACTATTTTCATCAATATACAAATGGGAAAAATATTTGTTTAAAACTCTGCTGAGATCTAACACATTTCAACATCAAGTTAAAAGCATTCTGACTTTTCATTTTTAATTAACAGTGACTTAGTAAGACAACAATGTTCTAAAAACTACATGATGAGATTACTCCATTTGAAATAAGTTTCTTTTGTTAACAGTACCACATAAATGACTACTTGAAAAGGCCAATGGTTTCTTGATATATTGGAGTTTCTTCCTTTTGAAAACCTGTCAGTTGTAGTGAAAGTTTTCTTAAAGTTTAAAGTACCAATTGGAGTATTTCCAGTCTGTGCAACTGTGCCATAATAACCTTGAAAATTGCCTTTGGAATAAAGATTTTAAATATTTTTCAATTGTTTAGTTTTTGTACAATTATATTTTGCTTTCTATTATGTATAATTTATGAATACAGTCTTTAGTTAAAATGAGTTAATAACTGAATATTTGAAGTTCCCACTCTTCCTGATATTATTTTACAGCCTTAAAAAGAAAGCACAACAAAATAAACAAAAAAATGGAGAGATTGTGGAATCCAAACCACTATTACATGGAAGGAAGATCTAAAGCTCAACATTTTATATGACTTATAAAGTCTCACAAAGCAACTTGCTATATTAAAAGCAAATTCAGCACCATAATCTACAGACTCTGAACCCAAAGCCTAATTCCAAAAGCAACATATCACTGTCAGATATCAGGGCCTCATCAAGCTCCCTAACATAGGCAAAACTATAGAGTGGCTGCTTAAAAATAAATATGCCCTGTTTTTATAAAGACATTTTATGTCTAATATATGTTGTTAATGGTACTTTCATTAAAACATTATTTTCTTTAATTATCTTCGCTTTCCACCCTGTTTGAATTCCCTACCACATTTTCTGTTGTACAACTTTTCTGTAGGAAAGTAACTCAATGAGATCCCGAGACTTTAGCACATGGTTCTGATCCTAAAAGACACAGATAAAGCCACAGGAAGGAAGCATTGGAAGTAGTTGGGTGCTGAGTCTCTTCTCACAGGGCTGAAAGCAGGATGACTAACTGTAATGATTTCCAACTCATGCATAAACCCAAGGGCTTGTCTCTTTTTTAGGTTTACACGTTTTATTTCCAAAATGAGCATCAGAGAATCAGACAAAATGAAATTCATTTACATAGCAATTTTCTTCTGAGGTCAAGACATTTAACATGTATTGCTTTATGGATTCTCCAAAGTAGCCATACAGCATTCTTGTAATTGATCACATTTATAAAAATTAATCGCTCATCAGTACCAAAGCAGAAAAAGAACTGCCTCCCATGGCATATCAAAGCAACAGTGATGCCTCCCTTACACATAGATTTCACACATTCATATTTCAGTCATTCTTATACCAAATAACAATTTAGCAAGCATATACCCTGTTTCATGGATGTCACCTGAACAGCTAGTCCAACTGTTGGAAGAGGTTCTAAATTGGGCAAAATCAATTCACTTTTAAACTAATCATATCCAGTTTAGTGCATAGCTTAGGAGCCAGACTGGAGTTAAAACCCTCAGCTTTGCAAATTTGGGCAAGTTACTTAATTTCTTTGGGCTTCAGTTTGTCTGTCTATAAAAGAAGGATAATGATAGCACCTACTTCATAAGAATGATGAGAGGATGAAGCAAGTAACAAATGCAAAGTGCCTGGCAACTATATTGACAATTATCATTATTATATTACTTTAAGAGTATGTAGGTTGGATATAAGCTTTAATCACCTCTCTGTAAATTAAGTAGCTATTTCTTCCCTATCTCAACTTGTAGAACATTATATTCTTATTAGGTAGTAAAAGCCCATAAAGTCAAATAGTAATTTTTTAAGTCTTCCTATACTCTCCATTTCGTATCTAATTTCTTCTACCTATGCAACAGAATTCAGAAAGCTGTCCTCTTAATAATACTTTTAATTTTTCAAAATAGTTGGGCTTAGCAATTAATTTGCTATTATTAATGTCTTTTCATCAAGGAAATTGAAAAACCAGGCTTCTATGGGATATATAAGCTTTCCATGTCAGGTTTCTTAAAATCTAAGAAAGCAGAGTTTCTACTGGCACATCTGTTTTAGACTCCTAAACTGAGTGACAAAGGGTGACTGGCGTAAAGGTATGATGACTATGACATAGTTTTAACAATCTATTTTTAACTATCCTTTCTTAAAATCATTTTAAGGTTCTGACTCCCAATCCAGTAACAAAGGTCCTTTGTTGCCTCTAAGTATTCATCTGTCTGTCACTCTGTTCACCACTTACATATGGTTCATCGACAGCTGATGGCAACTTTACCCATCATTGCATATGGTCCATTAACAGTTGACAGCTG
This sequence comes from Equus caballus, assembly GCF_041296265.1. Classification (NCBI taxonomy): domain Eukaryota; kingdom Metazoa; phylum Chordata; class Mammalia; order Perissodactyla; family Equidae; genus Equus; species Equus caballus. Next base: position 22,868,209 of record NC_091715.1, on the reverse strand, counting down.
TCAGTAAGACAAGACTACTCAAGCCCTTCTCCAACCATGAGGTTTCAACAAACAGAGGGGAGAAAGAGTCTGAACCAACACCTGCTGAGGCCATCTTAATCTGGCACTAATTAACTTCGTTGGCCGGAGTTCTCCTCTGCTACAGGAGAGAGGATACAGTCCAAAGGAAATGTTTGGCTGAAGCGTCTGAGTCAATCCAGCTATGCTTTTAAGAAATATCACCCACATCCATATGTATCAGCTTATCCATTTCAAAATATGTTTTTGCTACCGTGTAAGTATGCTCTTATTGTGGTAACAACTTAGAAACAACTTCTTATTTTGGTGAAGCTTAGAAAACCTAACACTCAAATTTAAAATGGCAGCAGACACACCTACTGAACACCTACACTGAATACAGCACTCTGCTGAATATGTTGAAGGTGTATTTGATACTATCAGAGAAACAAAAGACATATTCTTTCAAAAGATTAAACAGAATACAAGGCATACTACCATGTCAGGTTTCAATTAGCTGCGAGGTAGGTAATTTCTAACGGAACCCAAATAGGAACCCATTCTCTGGCTCAAGGGATTACATGATCCAACATGTACTATCTGTTGCCTGTGTAATTATGAACAATAACCGAACAAAATGGGAGAAGGACTCAGTGGGTTATACTAGAGACCTCAGTCAATAAAAATGGGAGTAAGAAAGAATTTGACCAACGCTTTAAAACTGGTAAACTCACCCAAATAAAAGAGGTTGAGGACAGAATTTGTACTGAGATTCCCATGAACTGTAGTTCATACGCTTGAACTTATTTCTGTGTGGTATTCTGTGGCTTTACATAATAGGAAAGCTCGCCCTTTACCTACTCAGCTACTTCAGTTTCTGTTTTCTTAATTCAAACGTATGAGACTCCCACAGTCATTTATACAAACTTGAACTTATTTCTGTATGGTGTTTTAATAGTTTTGCGTGACAAAGTTCTTCCTTTATGTCAATGGCTAACTCTGTTTCAAATATATGTCCATGCCAGACATATAGACTTGTAAAGGATTATACACTTAATTTGTGACATTAAAAGAAGCAGACTATCTTTTAAATAGTTTTCCAAATGGTAATAATTTTTCATAGTTTTTTTGCATAACACAAAAAAGCAATAAAATGAGTCACTCTGATCATGCTGATTAATTTTATTAAAGTTGATTTTTAGTAAAGTGATTTGATCCCAAATAATGTAGCAAATTATTAAATCAAGAATGCCATGAAATGTCCAGAATATACAAATACATAGAAACAAAGTAGATTAGTGATTGCCAGGGGCCAGAGATGGGCGACATGGGAGTGACTGACAATGCATATGGGCTTTTTTGTCAGGGTGATGAAAATGTTCTAAATTTATATTGTGGTAATGGTTGCACAACTCTGTGAATATACCAAAGAAACAGTGACTTGTATACTTCAAATGGGTTATTTTTATGATATGTGTATTACATCTCAATAAAGCTATTTTTAAAAGAGAATTTCTAAAATAAAAAAAGACAGTTATAACATTTAACCTACACGGGTTGTATATATTGTGATTAAACCCTAAATACCTTTTGTGAGGTCAAGATGAGAGCTCAGGGAAGGGAATATTTAATTGTTTACCTGAAAACTGTCATGATGTCCACTTTCTTAAGTAATTTGATATCTGTTTTCAGCTACAAAGTGATTCACCTTTTCTATTAAAATGAGTTTTCAAACTTTTTTATCCCATCGCCATAATTTAGAGAAGAAAGATGTCAGTAAGAAAGTCAGAGCAGGGATACCAATCACAGCTAGAAAAACACAACTCAGAGCCTTCAATTAACGAGATAGTGATGAGGATATTATGACCACATAGAGCTTGATCGCCAATTCTCCTTCGCCTTTATTCCAGACTGGCTAAATTCAGTCTACACAATAATTCAAATTAATTCATTCATATTCACATTCATTCGCTCCCTCTCTCTCCTTTCCTCCTCTCCATAAGCTATGGGCTTTTGTTTATTTTGGCAGAAGATAACTTGAAATAGCTGGGCAGTGCAAGAGACTGGACAACCTGCGATCAGGTTTGTGGACTAGAAAGGGCTTTGGAGATCATTAGGTTCAACTTTCTTATTTTATATCAGAGGAAAATGAAACCCAGCACTGCTTTGTGTCAGAACCCTGTCATACCATTAGTGGCAGAGCCATCAGCAGACTTAAGGCTTTTGTGATTTCTGATCCCACTGTCATCATCACAATTAAATGATCCATCTCTAAAAAGCAGTGACCGTGTCAAAGTTGCACCACGACCACCACCACACACATACACACTCCCTTCAGAACTCCGGGAAAACAGGACGTACTTAATATTTGTTGAATATATGACAACTTGACCAAATATATGGAGATATTCTGTATCTATAAAAGAGGGATCACTTTTAATAAACACTCAGTTTAATTCTGCGGGAAACTGATTAATAACATTTTAAATCCATCTGCCACAAGTGTCCCTCTATCTGGAGGAAATTTAAAAGGTCCTTCCATTTTAAATTGTGTTTTTTAAAATCCTAACCTATCAAAGACTTACAAATTTTTTAAAATATTGAAAGATTACATATCTTATAAAAAGTCTCCAAGATATAAAATCTAAGGGATAAGAAGGGCCCTCTTAAACAAGACCAGAGACCTAGAAAACAGAGACACATTTGCTATTCAAAAATTTTTAAATGTTATTTTATGGGAAAATATGTAATAAATTCAAAGCAAATGACACATTTGAAAAACCGTTTCAAATGCAGAAGATACATAAAGGTTAATAGCTACAATATGTAAAGTGTACTCATAAGTTGACAAGGGAACAACCCACCTAACAGAAAAAAAATAGGCAAGAGATTTGAATTGGATAATTTACAGAAGAGAAAATCTAAAAGGCCAACAGACTTATAAAAAGAAGTTCAAATGCACAAGTCATCAGGAAAATTCAAAGTAACAATGACTAATCACTCTACAACTATCTCACTGGCATAAATTTAAACAAGTCTCTCACACCTCTCACGGAAATATAAGTTAATGTTCACACATACTTACTGGTAGAAACAGAAAATAATGTGCCTTTTTATTTTAAAGCAATCTGTCAACATCTATTTAAAATTTTAAAAGACTCGTATCTTTTAACCAATCATTCTTACACTTTAGAATCTATTCCATTGATATAGATATATTTGATGACATATATTCAAGGCTATCTTCTGTAATGACATTTATAGTGCCAAAGACTGGAAGCAATGTGCCTACAGCAAATAGGGTAAGGACGAAATAAATTGTACTGCTTCACCATGGAATACTATGCACCTATTAGCAAGACAAAAAAATCAGGGCTGAGTCTGTTGACTTAGAGTCCCATGAGTTACGATTGAGTGAAAAAAGCAAGATGCAGAAAAGCCAATACTGTATAATCTAATTTTTCTAAAAAGCAATAAAACTCTCTCTTGTGTGTGTGTCTGTGATTCCTGAATAGAAAAATAACATCATAGAGGGAAAAATGTAGGGATACACACTGGTTATTAATACAGTTTGATTTTGTTGAGGGGCGGCTGCAAGGGGTGGCTGATTTGCATCAAGGGGAAAAGGAATGGAGGAGAAGTCCAGCAGGAAACAAAGAAAAGAAAAAAGTGGAATGTTATGATTAAAGTTGTACATTTACGTAAAATTATCTATCTATAAAGAAATTAAACAACATATTTAAGTTAAATTTTAAAATACCTTTCAGGGAAAATTGTACTATCTCTTTTTTGTCATAGCCTCTGTTTTAAAGTATTTTACTGATTGTTGAACTCTTTAGAATATTTAATCAAGTTACCTACACTTTATTTGTAAAGCTATCATTTATTGAGTGCCACAGAATGCATTAAACACTGTACATACATATTGTTAGTTTGTTGTTAACAGAATTCAATTTGAGGATCAATAAATTCCTGTAAATCAGATTTCTGAAGATTAACTCACATAAGGTTTAGTTCAAACTTTCATTATCCTTTTTTTATACTCCTAAATCAAAAAAAAGGCTAATAAACACAGAAAACCAAAAAAAACCTGGAAAATTCTAAAAATTTCAAGATTCTTACAGGGCAAAGTTAACACTCTCAAAGTCTGAGAACATAGAGATTTATTTATTTAAAAAGCAACCCATGTGGTGTAATTTAGTGTGGTACAGTGTCAAGGATAAAAATATGGGCTGAGTAGTTAGACTGCCAGGATTCAAATTCTTGTCCCTCCACTTAAGACCTGTGTGACCTTGGGGAAGGAACACAGCCTCTCTGTGCCTCCTCTGTGAAGTGCTGCAAGACTTATATGAGGCATGACATATAAAACTCCCAGCACAGGGTCTAGCATGTGGCAACAGCTTAATAAAATGCTTTCCATTACTATCAATAATGAGGTGAAAAGTAAAAATAATAACAATAGAGTCCTTATCATCTGTTTACCAAATGACAATGGCTGTTGTGTTCTGAGCAGGAACAGTGTGCTAGAGTCTATATGGAGTACTTCAGTTACTCAATATACCTCACAATCGCAGAGCTGAAGACTGGGGTCAGGATTGAGCCTAAGTTAGAACCGGGCAAGAAGTGAGCAGACACAACTGGAGGTCAAGTTAAAAAACTGCGTAACAGGACAAGCAGACGTTGAGGGTCAGGATGAAATAGTGGTTAAAAACCAGGCAGATCAAAAGTAGAATCCAGGATGCAGGATATGCAGAGAACCCAGAAGAGCAGCATAGGAAAATCAGGACAGTAGATGTGAGCTCCAACACGTTAAGGGAACTTGCTCTCGATGGAAATCCGGGATCAGTCAAAAAGTTCCTCGCCTTTCGCCTCCTAGCCATGAAGACAGTCTCAACACGCCAATTAACCAGGATGTGAGATATCCCTGAATTAGTTGAGAAGTACAGGAATAAAACTAAATGGATTAAAAACTCTCGTAATATGAGTAGCAACCCATTTATTCATTGCTTACCCATGTTAATGTTTTATTTTTTCTGAATTGTCCCAAGAAAGGTACAGGTGCACCCTCCATTTATCTTAGATAACAAGCGCAATTTTCATTAACTGTAGTGAAGTCTTCAGAGCCCAATTAAATATGCTAAAAGCTCCCCAGTTCACACTGCCGAAGTGTTGACCTGTGAAATCTTCATATTTTTTAAATTAGAAGGTGGCTTAGGAAACAATAACCTCATGCCTGCCTGGTAGATTGGGCCAGAATGAATAATACGTTAAGTCAATTTTCAATGGAACAAAACAAGAGTGATGCTTAATTAATGAAATTATAATACCTAGTCAGCCTCATTGCAAAAGGAATGTAATCAAAACTCCAGAGGCTTAGGGAGAAGGGACAAAGACTAGAATAAGTATATACTGCAGGATTGAAACAAAGCAGCTGTTTGGTGATGGCCTATATGAGAAGGCAGAAAAGTGAAGTGCAGCTAGGGAGAATGTTCTCTGGTTTCCTGGGTAACAGGAGTCAAAGACTGCAAGGAATAGAGCTGAGAAAGGTACTTCCAGAGGAAAAGCAAGAAATGTACCACCACACGAGACTCTGCAGGAAGTCTGCACATGTCCAACAAGTGTAACTGGGCAGGTATTCTACCAGAGCTGGGAAAGATGAAGTAGCCCAGAAGCCCTGACGAATTCTTTTTGGAAATACCTTTCCTCAGCAGGTAGACATAGTTACTTAACCAGCATTCCTTGTCTTGCATAATTGAATATTGATTGAAAAGATGCATTTAGTGCCTTCAAAGCAAAACAGGCAGATTCTGTACAAAGGGAAGGGCTCAGCAGTCCGATCACAGAGCAGGGTTTCCCGCTGACAAATGAAGGGTCTGAAGCATCTCTTCGTCAATAACACCAGCCCTGCTGGTTTCTTCTGTAGGTCATCATTGTTATTCCAGATACCAGCCATCCTAATAATTCTATCAAATTCACTTGAACTCAATTCAGTAGAAGAAAATTAAAAAGATTCATCCAATTTGATACTTGAAATACCTGCAAATGGGCAAAATGTAAGTTTTATTGCCATTCTAAAGCAGAGCTTCGTCAAAATGCTAGGTTCAGTTTGGGCCTTGAGACAACATTCCCTAGAGTTAATTGCTACATGAAATAGAGTCATTTTATGACAAAAACATAATGAGATAATCACAATTTCTAAAAATCAACAATTTAACCCTAGCAATTTGGACAGACAGCACATCTGCAGATGGCTTAAAGAATAACACATCATTAAAGGCATACACATTTTTTTTAAGAAAAGAGAAAAGGACTGTCCTGTTGATTTCCTGTTGGATGGCAAAACATAGCTTTGGCAGTGCTGCCTTGTGAAGGGTTGTTTACCGCTTGGAAAAGGGTTTCCTATTAGGCATGTACTGAATATGTTGCAATGTCACAGAACAGTATCAGCTGTGTGGCTGCCAAAAATGACATCAATCCTCACCCCCACAAAGACAGACATTGTTAAGGGTACCATTAATGAGGCACACACTTTTTCTTCCCTCCACTTTTCCTCTATGGAGTAAGAGATCAAGGCGTTCTGGTGAAATTATCTTCTCAGAGAATTAAAAAACACTTAAAAAATTTTGAACCACAAAGTTTTTAAACAACACAAAATGACAAAAATGACAGTAATGGACACAATTTCAAAATTCTCACATAATATATAGACATAAAGAGAAACACAAGCAGACACGTGTGTATGTATATACACACACATATACATTGTTCTCGCAAAGACTTTACTAAATGAACTATATTTTAATCCTCTAAAATTGTGCACTGCATTCATTATCATTTTTTATGTTTTCACTGTCTGATTTAAATGCTATATATGAACTATGGACACTCAATAAAGGTTTTCCCATCCTCTATGCTGCTTAATAGTTGTTAATAAAACCTACAATTACTTAATAAATTATGTTTGAACAAAGGCCAAAATGACTATAATTTTTTGAGTAGCTTCTATATGCCAGGTTCTTTCATTACATACATAATTACTACAATGTAACACCCACAAGTTAGTTATGTGTATCCTCTTATGTTACCAGGGAGGAAACTGCGTTCAGAGAGATCACTGGAATAGACCAGAGCCACACAGCAAGCAAGTGACAAAGTTGGGACTCAAAATCTATTCTTTCTGATTTCAAAACTTGCATTCACTCTGTTATGTCTGGCTACCCATTACTACTAATATCATATCTGAATAATCCAACACCAACAAAAACATACTGATGAGGCATTAATAATTACAGTCTAGGAATTAACTGTTAAGTGAGTATCTGATCTGCAATTCCCCAAAAGTAGGTACACAATGAAAAAGCCTGGAAGGAAAGGAGGGAGGGAGGAAGGAAGGAAGGGAGACAGAGCAGAAAGAGAAAGGGAGGCAAGAAGAGAGAAGTAAAGTGCTTTCATTCATTATCAAGTATTTATTGAGTGCTAATTATGTCCCAGACTCCGACAGGAGCTAGGAATACAATGGTTAGCAAAATCATTCACTGTCTCTCACCTAGAGTTTATAGACAAGTGTGGGAGATTTTCATTAATCAAATAATCACACAACAAAATATAAAATCACAACTCTGTTATCACAGACTGGTAGAGGTACATGGCACTACTGAAAGGATCTAACAGGGTATTTGACACAGTCAAGGTGGTCAAGGAAGGCTTGCCTGAGGACATAACAACAAAGAGAAAACCTTACTAAGCAGATGTTAACATGGAGGGGAGGGAAAGTGTTCCAAACAACAGTAACTGCATGTGCAAAAGCCTGAGGTTGTGCTGCGGGATGAGAAGGATCGACAAGCATAAAAGACTTAACAGCTGGTGGGGCTGGAGTGCAGAGAGTAAGACGGAGTATGGGGGGAGATAAAGCTGGACAGAGAGTTGGCCCTAGGTCTTCTAAGATTATGTTAAGAAGTACTGTATTTCTTCTAAGAGCAATTGGAAGGCACTGAAGGTCGTTGAACATCTGAAAGTCTCTGAAAATGACTGATTTTAATTTTGAGAACATGACACTGACAGCAAGGATAGGATGCTATTGCAATTGTCCAGTCAAGGGCAGAAGCTTGGATTAGGGTGACAGCAGTGGAAACTTAGAAAAACTAAGAGAACTGAGACATATTTAGGATATCACAGCTATGGTTATGGTTAAGGTTGTGGGCTGTGGTTATGGTTATAGTAGTTATGGTTATGGTTACAGTATGGTTGTGTGGGCCGAGGGGGAGGATGGTTTTGAGAATGACTCAGTTTTCTTGCTTGACTAACAAAACACATGAGGCTGTTACTCATTGAAGGAGGGAATAGAAGAGGATGAGTTTTGCTGGAAGTTGATCATGTGTTGTAAACTTGACCAGTTGAGTTTACCATACCTTTGAAACATTCAAAAGGAGATATCGGTTATGTAGTTGTTTGGCTCTATGGTCCTGGAGCTCAGGGGAGAGGTCTGGCTAGCAAGAGAAAGATTTCAAGTCAAATGTAAATAGGTAGTATGGCAGCTGTAAGAGCTGTTCACCAAATATTTCCAGTTCTCTGTTCTCTGAGTATATGGTAGGGTTTATTACAGAAACCACCTTAATATTTTGACACAGGGAATTTAATACAGGGAACTGTTTACACAGGTGTTGACAGAGCTGAGAGGCCAAACAGAGGATGGAGAGCAACAGAGGAAGAGTTTGTTACATCCTCAGAAGAGGAGAGTCAAAGAGGAAGTAGTATTACCAGACCCCAGAAGCCACTAGTGGAAGCTGGAACCATATAATGCCTGTCTGTTGGGAGCCGAAATCACAGAGAAGCCTCTGCTGTAGGAGATGCGCTCCAAAACTGAAAGAGGGACAGGATGAAACAATCTAGTTTCTCCACTCCTCCTGTCCTCCATTCTCCCATCACTATCTCCCAATGGCTGGAACTACCTGGAAGCAAGAGAGCACGAAAACCTGGGAAATGTAGTCCCTTGCAAACCAGAGCAAGGTTGAAAAGGATGGACAATGGACTCACAGCAAACAGGCAAAGACTGGCATAGTGTGGTCATTCACTAGTTCTGGTCAATGACTTGTGAGAGGAAGTAACACAGCACTTTTGGACAGAACATTTCATTACCAATGGGAGACTCGCTAATGCTCTCTTTCTTCTATCATAATAATGAGTAACTTTCCAGATAACGACTGCTCCACCAACCAGGGTCCAAGGGTGAGGACAACATGGAGCAGAGGCTCCAGTTGACCCACAATGGAAGTGTAGCATGTAACCTGACAGAGTAATAAATCTTTTTTTTCCTTCTAAGTCTCTGAAATTTTGGGATTTGGGACTTGTTTGGTACTTGCAGTAGCTAGGGCCTATGCTGAGAGATACAAAAATTAGAACTGATAAGTGGGGTGATGCCTTCCTTAACCTGGGAGGCTTGGTTGGTGGTCACTGATGAAATTGCTATTGAAAGCTAGAAAGATTATAATCTAAACCATGCAATGGAGACATATTAGGCAAGTCAGTTGTCAATAACAGTTTAAAATGCAGATAATATACCTGAGAAAAACAGAACTTTTCTAGACATAATTCTTAGATTTGCCATTTGTCCTTGCTTCCCCATTTCACGCTTCTTTTTCTCTCAATTAACCATAGGTATCACAGACCTTTTACTTCTAAGGATCCATGTCTGGTCCTCAGGTATTAACTACCATATGTTATCTAGAGATTCTGGACTTTGGGATGGGATTTATGAATTGTCTCCCTTGGGAAGTGAGTAAGTTTATTTTTGCTGTCAAGCCAAATAGCTGAAAACCAGAAAACTTAACTGGTAGTCACCAAATATTTTAAACCTCTGCATTCTGGCTCCATGAGGGGATTGCATTTTGGTCAAGTCACATGAGTTTTGTCTAATGAATTCTAACTGGAAGTGATGTGTGTTACTTCCACATGGGATCATGGAATAGCTCATGTGGAAACTCTAGAGCTTTCTTTCCTGTGACACAGAGACCAGAAAACATTTCAGATACAAGCTGATCCATTAGCCTATGTCTCATAAGACAACATGATACAGAGTTCCCAGTTGATCCATATGGACATGTAACATGAGTAAGAATAACTTTTATTGTTTTAATCCATTGAGATTTGGAGTTGTTAGGACTAAAACCTAGTTCATCCTGATTTATACAAGCGTTAATTAAGACCAAGCATTCAAAGTGAATGAGATTCCCTAGAAAGAGAATAGATTGTGCTCTAGGAGAATACACCTTCAATAGAAATAGAGAATGAAAAGAAAGAGGAGAAAACCTAGGAGAATGTTTCTGCCTCAGGAGCAATCTGAAAGAGTCCTTCAAGGAGAGAATGGTCAAGTGTCCATTACTTCTAAGAGATCAAGCTTGAGAGGAATGAAAATTTCCACTAGATTTAGCAACAAGGCGGCCATGATAATCTCAGCAAAAAGTCTTTCATCGAATGAAGGAAACAAAAGCCAAAATAGTATGGTTTGAGGATTGAGCAGGAGTTAGAGGACATGAAAAGAGAATATAAACAACTCCTTTGGAAAGCCTGGATGAAGGAGAGATTGCAATGAGAGACAGCCCAAAAACAAGCTTAAAAAGACAGGTTTTTCCAGACTTGTGCCCAACACACCTCATTCTAATGGTATAGAGTATCACACAAAGTACAATTATTGGAATTCAAGCTGCTGAGGTAAGATAACAATCATCCTTAATGTAAAAGCTAAAGCACTTTATATTTGTGATTCTCTAAAATATCTCTGTGTTTGATTGTTTTTTTATAAAGAGAAACAGATGCACCTGGAAGTTTATAGCTAAACTTAATTGCAAGGGACACTTGTAGATTATAACACTATTATTTAGACCGCCATATGCTGGCATCATGATCAAATTTGGTTTTATCGGGCAGAAATGTGTTGTCCCAACAGAATGCATAATTTATATATAGAAAGACTGCACTGATCCGAAGTTGCAAAGCAAAAAAAGGTACTGCATAAAAGCATTTTTGAGTCTTTTCACTTTTATATTCCCAGTGCCTGACACAGTGCCTAAAACATCCATCTCACACACTTTCACTATTTTCTGGTGACACCCTCTCAGTCAAAAAGAATAATTGTCAGGGAGCTGATTTAGCAGCCTGTTGGTTGTTGATGAAACGGTTAATCCCTGAAATTTCAGATAATTTCTTATTCAAATAAAATTTCTGCAGCCCTACAAACCAGAAGCCACTATCCAAATGAAAGATTTAGGCTGCATATACAGCTTTTAATTCCTGGTATGCCTCTTTGTATGTACATATTTGCATTTAAAGGCAGAAAAGGAAATACTTTGAAGTTAATAATAATAACAGGTTTTCATTAAATGCCTCAAATGTGCCGAATCAGTGCTGGGTGGGTTATAAATCTTAGCTCAAATCCTTTCAATAAGCTTAAGTGGTAGGTGTTATAATTCTTGTTTCACACACAAATAGACTGTACCAGTTTAAGTCCATACAGGTAACAGGTGACCAAGTCAGGACACTAACCATGCCCCCTATGTCACCAAACTGTTTGCACATAAAATTGTGGATATTTTTCATTACAAACACAAATCTTCGATCTCCAGACTGTCAAGGGAATAGGCATAGAGTTTCACTCAGCTTTGTGAAAATTGTGGCATATTTTAGAAGTGAGTATTCTACCTAGAGCTAGAAATTCCCTTTAGAGTCTGATAAAGATTGTCATTAAGGCCCTCAAGTACAGCTTGATTATGTAGTATTGGCAAAAAGAAACTCTACAAGTGAAAAGTCTTATTTTCTGAAATATTTTACCTACTTATTTCAAAGGACCTGTTGAGTAGTGGGTAAAATAACAGTAGTAAGAATAATTTTAAACAATTTTTACATGGAGAAATTAATGGGGGTGGAAAATCCTCTCTCATTCTCCTATTAATACTTATTCTTATCCTTCCATTAAATGCTTTCAAATTTTACCATTTGCTAAGTGAAAAATGTGAGATGATTGGTCTCACATACATATATAGGGCATATTCATAATTAAAGTCTCCTATTTTCTTCCCCATTTCAACTAATAAAGATGATAATTTAATTTAAAAATAGATCATGCCTAGAATGTGGTTCACATCCCAGCCTTGTCAATAACTCTCTTTCTCACCCTGGGCAGGACTATCAAAAATTTGTAGATGTTGGGGCCGGCCCAGTGGTGCAGCAGTTAAGTTCGCACGTTCCACTTTGGCGGCCCGGGTTCGCCAGTTCAGATTCCAGGTGCGGACATGGCACCACTTGGCACTCCATGCTGTGGTAGTTGTCCCACATATAAAGTAGAGGAAGATGGGCACAGATGTTAGCTCAGGGCCAGTCTTCCTCAGTAAAAAGAGGAGGACTGGCAGTAGTTAACTCAGGGCTAATCTTCCAAAAAAAAAACATTTATAGACGTTATTTTTCCAAAGCCGGCTAATGAAGACATTTCCTCTGAAAATCCAAAATTTGAAGTGCCCTCAGAATGGCTGTACAATGTTATTGTTACATGGATAATGTTCATTATCATTCATTCCACAGAGATTATATTTAGTTAATAGTCACAATTTCAAGTACCAACTAAATAAGCAGCTTGATACAGAGAAAATGAAAGCACTTTTAAAATCAGAAAATGTAAAGTACTGATAATATACAAATAGCCTTGTTTTTGACAAGCCAAAGAGCCCCTCTAAGCCCTATTTCTCTATTTTCAAAAATTAAATAATGATACCTAATTCACAGGATGATGACAAGAAAATGAAAAAGCACCTTGCAAGCTGTAATGTCAACTTTAATATATATACAATATATTATAACATGATAGATATCGTGCAAACAAAGGGTAATTCCTGCAATGGACACTTGTTGCTATATTTTGTTAAAGTAGTTGTTTTCTGGCCAAAGAAAACATTAACATTTTTGTCCATATGTTTGGGCCCAGGGAAGGCCACCCCAATATCCCAGAATGGCATATTGATTATTTTGAATTGAAGCTACTTGAGAAGCAAAAAGGGCATTCTGACCTTCCTGTCTGTTCTCCCTGAAAGCAGGAAATCAATCTCCCCTGTGAAAGGAGCTCTGCCTGCATCCTCATCACCAGAGCTGGGGATTCCGGCCAAGAACTGCACAAATAAATCTCGTTAATTTACCATCTCAAACCTAAACTCTGTTTAAATTCCCAATTAGGTACCCTAAACCTAAGTTTCTTTATCCTGTCAATTTCTCACAGATTTATTGTGTCTTTGTGTAAAAGATATACACACTGCCTGCTTTGTTCACTCTCCGAGCATCATTTTCATGATTCTCCCATGTGCATGTAATTAAACGGTGTTTTTCTCCTGTTAATCTGGTCTTATGTCAATTTTATTATTAGCCCAGCCATAAGAATACAAGAAGGGTAGACAGGGGATTTTCCCCCTGCCCGACCCAATGTTAAAGCTGACGTTGTTCTACAAAATATGAAGTAAAAGTATAATAAAATTTCGACTTTTCAAATAAATAAAGAGAACTCAAAGCACAAACCAGAAAGAGTTTAAATTTACTTTTGACATATCCTAAATTCGTAACTCAGCAGATTTGTTTACCTAAGAAAACTTTAATACTGTTATTGTTATCATTTCTGTAAGTATACATTGAACAAGATGGCCCTGGAGGATTTAAAGAATGATCCTGGGAAGAAAACTAAAAAGGTGGATAATATTTGTAGGTACTAGAGGAATAATTACAGTGGAATGCAGAAGCATTAGAGGTTAATTTCAGTGAAGGACATATTTGACCTCAGCATCTCAAGAGAAATAATAACTACCTAAAAAGCCCACAATTATTTCCTTATAAATTCTAAACATTCTTTCCAAGAAAATCATTTTATTTTTTGAGAATGTGAGATTTTCAGCCTATGAATAGCTGTTTTACATTTCTCAGACTTTCCCAAATTCTGCAAATATAAATGCACAATGTAAACAAAAATAAACATTATATTATTCATTAATTAGAATTCATTAATATAGTATTCATTAATACTCCAGCTTGGTCCATATCTTTTACTGTCCCCTGCAAGGCCATTCAGATGATACAGAATGTAAAAGGGAAGGTGGTAAACATGCAGAGAGAAACCCTCAGAGTCAAAAGCATTCCCTAATATTTAAAATGAATAACTCCATTTTCATTAGATAATTAAGGTGATATAATTATATTTTTAAGACAACAAACAAAGTAATATGTCCAATCTCCCTAAGCCTACTGAAGTGTTTATTAAAAGCTGAAAGTAATTCTGAGCATTTTCTCCTATAGGAAACAGCATTAATTTTGATGTTGTCTGGAAAGTGAAAGAGTATGTGGGTGTTGTCTGGGACAAGGGGGAAGGTTCTGCAGCTAACATTTTCTTTTCCAAGTGTTCACATTGTACTTTCAGTGTGGCAACCACAAGTGACCACCAACTTTTCCAGTTCAGCCTTGCTTACAAATCTCACTATAGAAAAGCGGAAAGGATTAGGAGAATAGCGCTGCCTGTTTGGGGGTCTAGAAGAAAGCTATAACAAGTGGATGAAAATCAATTCTTAAATAAATAAATTAAATTTAATTAATTAAATAAAATAAAAATTATTTATGTTTTAAATATCTTTAAGACTCATCTGGGATAAAAATTTTAATTCATGAGAATGTGTTCTGTTTACTTCAATTCGATGTTACAGACTTAATGAGGATGTATGACTGAGGCAGATTTGACATATAGATAGAAATAAGAGTGAGCAAGACATGCCCAGCCCCTGATCCCATGGAACTTTCAGGCCATGCAGAATCAGTTAAGTTGGTCAATTCAGTCCAAAAAAATCAATTGGTGTAGGATAACTGAAGTTCACAAAGGAAAACGCAAAATATACAAGAGAAATCCCCATTACTGTGTCAAGATCCCAGTGAATCTATTCGATTCTGTCAAATACATTCCTTGAACTATGTCACATAAGCAGGTTTATTTGCATCTTAGTTTTACTTGCAAATAACCAGTCATACTTTAAAAATAAAATTAGATCAATGAAGAAAATCTTAAGTAAGAAGAAGTTCTAAATCCTATTTTGTAAACATTCCTAAAGAAGAATTAGGCAAATCAGAATGAAAAATGCTCCTGCTTAAAGTCACCCAAATGACCAGATTTCATGAAAACTAAGTTGCCAATGATTGTAAGACAAGCAACCAACTCCTGTGTGCCACTAAGAGAGAAAAAAAGAAATGCTGCTAATTAAAAGATGACACACTACGGATTTTTGGATTAAATCCTGATTTCAGAGATGTTAAATGTGTGCTTAGAATCAATAACATATGGTAGTTTTTGTTTGCTCACCTTCTTCAAATAGAACATCTGAAAGTTGACCCAATGGAAGTTCACAAGTGAGCGTATTCAGTAATTTAAACTCCGCCTAGTTCCATAAATTGAAATATTATTAAGCGATTACTATTTTACCCATAAAATCCCAGAGAACTGGCTATTGGTAAGTATAACCACAATTGTGTTATGACTTATAAGTTCTAAGTAAAAATCAGGCTAAATAACTAAATGAAACATGGGGGTTGATGGGTTAGCTAAAATATTAAAAAATAAAGATGGCTTAAGAAGGTGGGCCTCACCAGACTGGATGTTGGGGCTAAGAGGCAGCTGGCGTTTCACCAAGGAAGCAAAGTGGTTACCGTTATAATTAAAGGCAGGGAGATTGTTGGCCCCGTCATAGAAGTTGATTTCTGTCAACTATTTACAGTATTATAAATGCCAAATATTCCAATAGTACATTGTTTAGTTGATAGAAAGTTACTAGTTTGATATTTAAAATCATAATTTTCTTTATTCCAAACAATTCCCTAGTCTCTCAAAGTAAAAAGCTCTGCAATTATCTGTGATTTTGTTTAGTTTAGTTCTGTTTTGTTCCTCATTTTAGAGACAAGGGAAGAGTCTTTGGGGACCCATAAAATGTCTCATTTTAAAGTGATAACATAGTTAATAGTTATGCTTATCAATGTGAGATTAATTTAGAAATTAAAACCACAAATTTAAAACTTTCAGTTCTTTTAAAAGCTTAAGATTTGGTCAGCAATCAATAACTACATCACAAATTTACTAAAACCTTACAAAAATCCTATGGAAGCTTACATACGTAGCTCATAGCTGAGGACCATAAAATAAATAAAACATGATTCCTATCCTCAAGAATAATCCCAAATTTATGGACTGGTCAACCACATATATGGCATTACATACCACTTATAGCAATGATTTGGCTTCTAACAATTCAAAATATGCAGAAAAAGAAATGCTTCCTTGCTGTTTTCTGGATAGACTAGAAAGTCTCAGAATTCAATTTAGTTTACGACAGAATAGTACAGATACAGTTGTAACACAGTAAAAGACATCAGGAATTTTACAGTGTCTTACAACAGAAATCCAGAAGGAGCAGTGCTATTCTTGTGCCTTTGGAAAGTCACTGGGTATATTTAACATGATTAAGAATGTCCACAAATCAATCTACATGTGACACCTTATCCTTTCACTGCTTCCAAGTCTGAAGGAATTAAAGAAGTGCTAAAAATCACTTTCATCAGATAGTGGGTAGAACGTTGTGAACACTGAATTTTAGACAAATACGTGGGATTCATATCTCAAAACCATCATTTATTCTGAAAACGCACTTAATTTTTGAGTCTTAGTTGCCTCTATGAAAAGGGTCACAATGAAATGAAATATTACACACAAAAACAGTTTGTAAATAAAATATAAGGTACCATTTTTCCATGAAGGAAAATACTTGATAAAGAAATCTACAAAGGCCTCAGGAGAGGGATGTATATTTTGTTTCTTTCTTCATTGTTTTCCTTACAGTAAAGGAGTTGCCATGCTGCGGTAGAAAGAACAATGGTCCCCAAAGACGTCCATGTCCAAATCCCCAGAACCTATGAATGTGTTACCTTACATGGCAAGAAGGACTTCGCAGGTGCGATTAAATTAAGGATCTCGAAAATATCCTGGATTATCTGGGTGTGCTCGCAAGGATCCTTATAAGTAAGGGAGGGAGGCAAGAGAGTCAGAGTTGAAGTAGATGTGAGGACAGAAGCAGAGGTCAAAGTGATGTGATTGCTCGCTTTGACGATGGAAGGCAGGCCACAAGCCAAGGAATGTGGGCAGCCTCCAGAAGCTGGAAAAGGAAACAGATTCTTCCCTAGAGTCTCCAGAAAATAATGCCACCCTACCAACAACTTGATTTTAGCCCAGTGAGACCTGTGTCAGACTTCTGACCCCCAGAATACTAACATAATAAACTTGTGTTCTTTTTAACCCATTACTCATGTGAAAATCTGTTACAGAAGCCCTAGGACACTAATACACATGCTGTGGGAGAGTGCATAGTTGGACTCCAGCGCACTGGACTATAACCACAGGGTTGTGCGGCTTTAAGCCAGTCCCTCCCCATTTCAAGTAAGGAAGCTGAATTAAGGTGATCTCTCAGGTCTCCTCCATCTCAAAAATACTATCATTAAACACACTACCTTCTCCTTTCTTCCTCTTTTCCCATCTTCTGTGCTTCCTCCCCTCCTTGGATTAAAAGAGCTATTTCCTCTCTGTTCTATTTTATGCTTCAGGAAGAAAGCAATTCCTTGTGCTAGCTGGTCTGGTAGAAACTGCTGAGGGATAATGAGGCCCACTTACCCTGACAAGCCATGTCAGCTGCTTTCCTTCACTGACAATAAGTAAGGAACTTCTCTTGCCCACTCCAATTTTCCCTGAGTCTATTTTCCAGGTCTGAAAATACACAGGCAGAAGTTACACAGAAGTTCAGTATGAACTCAAGGTCCCTAGAGAGTAGTTAGTTTCCTGGGCAATTATATGTAAAAATGTCCTCATCAAGATGATTCCTTTAAAGGCTGTCCTCAGCTCTAGGATTTTAAAAATTCATGATTTGTCTTCCCCAATTATAAACTAGGGAATTTATAAGAATCTGTGGTTTCTCTGGATAAGGCCACTAACACCACATTCGACCTTGAACCAAAAGGTTTGCCTAACCACATATAACAATAGCTAGCAGCTAAAAAGTACATTTGCGCTTTCCTCAACCCTAAATTTTAACAGTTTTAACAGGAGTATCAAATTCCAGGAATTAGATGACTGGGGTGTTAAGACTTTAATTCTCTAAACATCAAAATTTGCCACAATAAAAAACTGCGTGATTCTTCGATATTTAAAAGTAATACCTTGAAGGTTTTATTTTTAAATAGCAAGGAAAGATTATATTATCATCATACAAGTACTCATACACTTGTGAAAGAAGACTGCAAATGTTCTATGGTTAAGATGACCCAGCAATTCCACTTCTAGGTATTTACTCAAAAGAATTGAAAATGAGTATTTGAATGCTTGTTCGTGAATGTTCATAGCATCACTATTCACAATAGCCAAAAAGTGTAAATTTAAGTGCCCATCAACAGAGGAATAGATAAACAAAATGTGATATACCCATACAATGGGATATTATTCAGCCATAAAAATTATGAAGTACTTATACACGCTATAACACGCATGAATCTCAAAAACATACGAAGTGAAAGAATCCAGACAAAAGGCCATGCATTATATGATTCAATTTATAGAAAATACCCAGAGTAGATAACTCCATAGAGAAAGAGAGGAGACTGGTGGTTGCCAGGGCCTCGGGGGGGGGGGGGGGAATGAGGAATGACTTAATGCATATGGGTTTTCCTTTTGGAGTGATGGAAACTTTCTGGAATGAGATAAAGTTGATGTTTGAATGACACCGTAAATGTTCTAAATGACACTAAATTGTACATTTTAAAATGGTTAATTTCATGTTATGTGGATTTCACTTCAATTTTAAAACAAAGTTCTATGGTTAGACAGAACTGAATCTCCTTTTGGCCCTACCACTTATAATGTAGCCTTTGGCAAGTTTCTTAAACTCTCCACTCAACTTTCAGGGTTAATGTGAAGTTTAAATGAAATACTGTATTTACAGTATCTGATGCATAGCAGATTATTAGAAAAATGAAATTTCCCTTCTCTGACTTTTTCTTCTCTACAGACTACTGAGACTCTAGAATAGTGATTTATAAGCATAAATAAGCAGTAAAAAGAAAAAAGAAAAAGAAAAACATATGACATTGTTATGTAACTTCTAGAAATTTATCCTGAGGAAGTAATCAGATGAAAGGATGATCTTTGAATCTTTGAAAGTACACATCACACACACCCTCAAAGACATTATACACATCTCAGTGCTGTTGCTACTAGACAGAAAATGTGAAAACCAAATGTTCATCAATAACAGATTGGTTAAGTAAATTAAGACACATCAATTCCATAGACTACTATGCAGCCATTCTAATTACAACGTAGATTTGTATTTAATGACACTGAAAGATATCAATGCCATAAGGGGGAGGTGGGAAGTAGAAGACAGTTTCAAAACTATATATATATATATATATCATGTGATCCCTTTTATATCACATACAAACACAGAAAAAAAGATTATAAGAATATATACGCAAAAAATGTAAACATCTTTAAATGCTGGTATTAAGGATGACATTTATAATGTTCTATAATAAGAAAGTTAATAAAAACATTTATTTTGAAAAAAGAATGTAATGAAGAAATTTGAATAACATAGCTTTCTCATTTTCAAACATAGTATAAAATTAGTTGACTTATGTACTTCCCTCTATTTTTGACATACAAGATTTTATAACTTTCATAGGACAGAATTTTCCTTTGCAAAAAATAAATATACCATTTATTAGCTTTGTGACTTCTGAAAATCACTTAACCTCTGCACATCAAAATGTTGAAAAGCTGAGTTATATAATTGGTACAGGAATATCAGTCTGTCACTATGTGTAAGAGAAAAAGAACCAGGGTCAGGATCTGAGTCCTCAGACCTAGAGAATGCTAGTAAAATCCTCTAAAAATAATAATAGCCCTCGAGAAAATTCAAAATTGTAAAGTGTTCATGATATGCGCACAGAAGATAAAAGATCTTGCATGGTGCAGTGCAGCCGTATGAACTTTTAAACCCTCTCCTTCCCTGTGTGTCTGATTTGTGATGAAGCTGACATCCTCTAAAAGACCAAGAAAGTGTACAGAGATAAAGGCAGATGTGCATTCTTCTTAATGTGAAATTCTGATTTTGAGATTTTTTTAAAGAATTTAAGGATGCTTTAAGAGCACTTCAGCAGCTAAATTTAGAGGATGGAGCAATGAAATGAAAACATGGTGGATTAAAAATTAAGTGTGATAAAAAAATGAAGTATGGTGGGGTCATTATCATTTACAGTATTTCAGCAGTCAAAAATTTCCATTAACAATCGTGGAGGTGAGTTGTAATTGATCGCTTCTACCAAAGTACTGTGTTTAACAATGATGATTAACGATTCAAAAAGTAGTAAGACATTACAGGAAGTCAGAGCTACACTTATGCAACTGATGAATGGAATGTAGTTACAATAATGTACCCCAACCAATTAAACTTCTCCAAGGCTTTGGGACTTGGAGCTGCCCCAAGACATCTCCAGAATCATGAAGTTTAATCAGCACAATCTAAGCACCATTGTCTGCACATTTCTCCTTTTATGGGTTCTAATAACTTTTATGTGTCTGTTGTCCTCAAAAACAGATCCCCTTCTTCATAATTCTACTTACTACCTTCCTATCTGATGCTGCCTTCCTCATTCCACCTCCATATTCTCCATAGTACTTAGCAAAATGCTGAACATTTGGTAGATGCTCAAATATATGTATTGGCTTCAGTTAAAACAGTGAAGACAATATAAGCAGCAAATAGGTCTTGCAATGCAGTTTGTCTCTCAGCCTAATAGCAATGCCTATTTACACCAACCCACTGGGGCTTGGCAAACACACACAGAATGGCTGACGTGCTCAAGCAACCATTACAGGACTTGTTAGAGAAGCAGCGAGGGTTAAAAAAAGGTGCTTTGAGGATGCCCTGAAATGTACCTTTGAACATTATTATGGAATTTCGAAAGATTAGCTGGAATAAATAGCCAGTGTGGGCTATAGAAAAGAAAAATGGGATGACCCATTCTAAGCATTTAAAGCCCCAAAGTGTAAAAGGAAGAAAACAACTGCTCATTACCGCTATTGTAGGTCAAGAAGCATCCTTACCAAATGGTGGCATATATTATGGTTAGGGGTCCACTAATTGCAGCCACAGCCCATGTGTACCCACCACAAAAAAATATGCCCATCTTCCCATCACTTTCAATCATTACTCATGAATTTCCTTATATATACCAACCAGGCTATTTTTTTAAATATATGTATTGTACATTAAAATTAAAATGAGGAAATATTTACTTCTTGTTTTAACCTCATATTGCCAGGCACAATGACCTGAGGACTTAAGTATATAAAATGTGAATACATGATGCAAAAATAGAGCTGGATATTTTTCAAGTTCAATGAGGTAATTTTGGTCCAAAAATCAAATTATTAATAAATTATGCATACCACATAAACTTATGTATTCTCCAACTTTAAAAAATCAAGTGTTAAATTTTTCGTTCCTCAAGCTATTAAAAATAAATTTACTTTGAACCAAGAAAAAAAGAAATTCTGAAGTGGTTTTTTTCCAAAATAAATATATTTCCAAGAAGATCATATTTTCCCAAGCCAAAACTAGGACACATAGCTTGAAATGTAGGCAGATAATTCAGACTATTTGAAAATCAGGACAGCTAAAACAAATCTAGGATAAATGGCCATCGCCCCTATTTTAACTTAGGTAATGAAAACAATTGATATATAAAATACTCCTCTCTCAAAGTATTTTGTTGGCACAAAGTCAATAATGAAAAAAGGAACCATGATAGTTGTTTTCATCACTATATCCACAGTCTATCTCCATACCTGACAGAGGGTAGACATTTAATTTATACTGTCTCTTTGAGTGAATGTGGGGAGAGGGGAGATTGTGTTTGTGTGTGTGTGTGTCTGTGTGTGTGAGACAGAGGGAGAAAGAGAATTTCCACAATACAAAAGTACCTTGGCCAACAGAAAGAATTTAAATGTTTTTTTTTTTTCCTTACTGAGCCCCCAAATAATGAAGCAAATACAGTCATTAGAAATGAAGAAAATACATAACCAGGAAAATACTACACTAGTCAACTGTTAAGCAAAATAAGCTTCTATTTAGTCTGAGGAGTAAATACAATTTTTAAGTAATTACTTAATTTTTAAAAACATTATGTGACTTCAAAACGAAATTCCAAGGACAATGGTTTGGCCCAGTATTAGTCTGATACAATGCGCCTTCAATACACTAAAAGGAAACCTGTGCTTCTCTATTGAGTCTCAGAAAACGCAGATTCTTATTGGATTATATAGACCCAGCTAAAGACGCAGATTTGTCACAAATTTCAAAAACTGTGACCATACCCAGGGCTTTCACAGTTTACAAATGAAGTTACTAGGCCAGTGAAATAAATAACATCCATCTTTACAGACAATGACAGTCCCAGACATTTTTTGAAACAGGTACATTCATTTACTCATTCATGTATTCAACACTGCAGATCTACAATGTTGAAGACACTTGTAAGTGTGGAGAAGACTGGTCAACAAGAGTCATGGATCATGCCCTTGGAGACCTTACAATCTCGGTCTCTCATGTCCCACCTCACCTCTTCCCCTCTCAGAGGCCCAGTGCTCAACTCCCTCTAGCCCAAGACAGTGATCAGGGAAAAACCCTTTTATTCTAAGATATTCGCCCTTGAATGTGCTATCCACACAGAAAGTATTTGCCTTTTAAGAAAGGACCTTGGAGGTCAGTCCGGTGGTGTAGTGGTTAAGTTTGCACGTTCTGCTTTGGTGGCCCAGGGTTCACCAGTTCGGATCCCGGGAGGGGACATATGCACCGCTTATCAAACCATGCTGAGGCAGGCATCCCACATATAAAATTGAGGAAGACAGGCACAGATGTTAGCTAAGGGCCAATCTTCCTCAGCAAAAAGAGGAGGATTGGCGGCAGATGTTAACTCAGGGCTAATCTTCCTCAAGAGAAAGAGAGAACCTTGGAGGGGCTGGCCCAGTGGCATAGTGGTTAAGTTTGCGTGTTCCACTTTGGAGGCCTGAGGTTCGCGGGTTTGGATCCCAGGCACGGACCTACATACCACTCATCAAGCCATGCTGTGGTGGCATCCCACATACAAAATAGAGGCAGATTGGCACAGATTAACATCTCAGCTCAGGGACAATCCTCCTCACCAAAAAAGAAAGAAAGAAAGAAAAAACTGACCTTGGAAATAAGGAAAAAGAAAGAAAACAAACTAGCATGAATAATTTTTTTTTTTTTTTTGAGGAAGATCAGCCCTGAACTACCTACTGCCAGCCCTCGTCTTTTTGCTGAGGAAGCCTGGGTCTGAGCTAACACCCGTGCCCATCTTCCTCTACTTTATATGTGGGACGGCTACCACAGCATGGCATGCCAAGCGGTGCCATGTCCGCACCCAGGATCCAAACCAGCGAACCCTGGGCCGCCGAGAAGCAGAATGTGCACACTTAACCGCTGCACCACCAGGCCAGACCCATTTTTTTAAAGATTTTATTTTTCATTTTTCTTCCCAAAGCCCCCTGGTATGTAGCTGTGTATTTTTAGTTGTGGGTCCTTCTAGTTGTGGCATGTGGGACGCTGCCTCAACGTGGCCTGATGAGTGGTGCCACATCTGTGCCCAGGATCTGAACTGGCGAAACCCTGGGCCGCTGAGGCTGAGCACGCCAACTTAACCACTTGGCCACGGGACGGCCCCGAATGAATAATTTTTAAAAGGAATGAAATGAGGCAGTCCAAGCAAGAAGCTGGAATTAAGGAATTCCTGTCAAGTGGGATGGACAGACTAGCAGGTAGCGGTAACTACTGTACTACCACTAGAATGTAGGGGGTAAATTTGAGGAGCATACCCAGAGCCAGGAACTAGAACAGAAGTTAGACAGGGTACCAGAGCCCTGTCACAGGATGGAAACCGGACAGATGCAAGGCAGGTAAAACCAGGGGGGAGCATCAGCTGTGAAAGGCATGGGAAGGAAGAGAAAGAGAAACCAGGGTTCCTCATGCATCACTAGCTCCCAGTAGGTGGTCATTAAATCTTTGTTAGATCAAAACATTTTCTCAAAAGCAAAGATATCAGCTGGCTTCAGCTTTTACCTTTTCATTCACTCATTTAGCAGCTTTTAACTGAGCAATCAATAAAGCTATGTCTCTCAGGGTAACAAGACTCCCTTCACTTATCATGTTTAGTAGTCATATAAAAACCATCCTTATTTTATTTTTTTAACATTTGCTTGCTTTACCAGATAAAACACATGGGAATGTATCTGGTTTACAAAGCTCAGTTAGAAGGTCTGAGGGATAAACTCAGTGTCATGAACATTTAAAAGTATAATTCGTCTTTAGAGCAGTTCTTAATACCATCATTGCCATACAGCTACAAATGTTGATATTTAAGCCTGTAGAAATTATGTTCTATGCAGGCACAAAAACACTACTAAATATAAATTATGTTCAGTAAGAAAAAAGGGCTATAATTTTTCTTAGTTATAGCAGAACATGTCAGAAGATGAAAATAGAGGAAAGCTAATCAAATTGCTTACAATTCTCATCCTGAGAAAGGTGAATCAATTTAACACTATGCTCTGAATACTATAAAACTCGTTTAGGAAAGCAGTGGAAAATAAATAAATACCAGTGCACATCTACTGGTTTCAATCATATTTCGTATTAAATTGGCTAGGCAGAGAAAACAGTTCAGCAACTCCACTGCTCTTTCTACTGAAAAAGGCCCACATGTTCAGGATCTACAGGATTGCCTCCGATTCTGGTCTATGACTTCTGGTAGAATAAGTTATTGGCAAAAGAGGTTTTTAATTTCTTTGGCTAAAATAATCTTTGCTGCCCAGATGTGTTCAGCTTCTATGGTTTGTTCATGCAGATTCCCCTCGTATTCAATAAATTTAGCCCAGACAGTGATTCTGAATGATTCTTATTACCCTGCTGCCCAGCTGGACTGGAAATCCAGACTTCTTTGTCTTCATAGCTTCTTGGTAGACATCACAGACACTTAGGGAAAACTCTAATAATTTTATGCAGCTGTTAATTAACACATGAGCACTGGACTACCAACTCAGTCTATGTTCACAATAGAAAGATTGCAAAGTACAAAATGTTTAATGAATGCAATCAGCAGTATTTACTATTAAATATGCTTATATCCTGTTGGCCAGCAAGTGTGCTGGAATGAATTTTTTAATTTTTGTTCAGCTTAGATACAAAAGAATAACTAGGATACTCCATTTAGCAGTTAGCAAATATGTAGGGCCCCTGAGATTAAATTTTCTTTAAAATTTCAAGGCATAACTCCAAACGACCACGTCCTTTTGTCCTTTTGATTTATTTGTTAATGACTTTTCCAGGTTTAAATAGCCCTTTTGAAGGACTTGAGAAAAAAATGCAACTGTAATTCATGAGCAATTGAGCCAGTGTGAGCATTTTAGGAGGCTCAAGACTTAAACTTCAGGAAAATTGAATTATATTTAATCAATGCTATTCGCTGGGAATTTTGACCACAGAGGTGTACTGTCTCCATTTATAGACATTATCCTTTAAGTGGGCACATGTAAAAATATTTTTGTAGTTTAGTTCTTCTCAGTATCACACCTTGGTATAAGGATTTGAATCATCACAATCAGCATATCATTATCATTGATGTATGACCGGTAATTACATTAGAATAAAAATTTAACACATCCTTTAAGGTTTTTTAATTTTATAAAAGTTATCATATGGAGCTCTTTACTATAAGGAAGTTTTGTTATTATACATATGCTTTTGGTTGAGGGTAATAAAGATTTGAGAGTTTAAGTGACTTAACTAAAGTTTATATTATTAGAGGGTGATAGAGCCGTGGCTGGGATTCAGTTATTCTCATTGCAACCCCTGTTCTGATTTCATTACACTGGGATGCTTCTCCTTAATTGAGTGCAAGGGACAATTTTGTTATATTGTGAAAACTCTCAGGGTCCAAATAAACCTGTAACCTCAAATTATAGATGCAGATTAGGGACAGAATCCATCTTTTTCCAATATCACAGATGAGGCTGGCTTTTTCTTCTTAGCTTTACTTTCAGCCAAACAGCTCTATTTTCCCTAATTTTTCAGTCTTAAAGAACCAAAATGTCTTCTAGTTGACTACCCAGACAAAGTCCCAAGGCTCCGGCGGAAACTGATGGATCACCACAGTATTTATTGAGCCTAGAAGGAGAACAGAATATGCCACCCCAAAATATGCCTCTTTGGCATAAGGATTATTTTGAGCTGGTTATTTTTAAGAAAGAGCAGACACAAGAGAAGCTTTGAAAGTCCAGAAGTTACCCTTTTGTAAGAGACATTTACATCTATAAATGAAATCTCCATTTGTAAGGATGTCTCCCCCTCTGTACCAGGAAGAGAAGGAGGTAAACCTCAAGAAGCTGTCATCAATGGAGAAGACAACAACTTAAATCTGCAAATAACCATACCCTCCTTTACTGTGCTTTTCCTGATAATATCCCATAACAGGCTCCCGGTCCAATCCCCAACAACTTCCTTTGTCTTTAACTGGAAATGGTATTTAAGGTGGTAGCTCAGGCCATTTGGGGGAGTTACTCAGTTTTCCTGGTTATCTCCCATGTATACAGGAGGTATACAAGTTATTAAGATTCTGTTTGTTTTTCTCCTGTTAATTTGTCTTTTTATTACAGAGGAGTCTCAGCCAAGAACCAAGAAGGGTAGACAGAAAATTATTTCTCCTCTCCTACAGTCTCTTCAATGCACTACGAACTGCACAAGATCCTGTGATACATAAAGATTAAGACACAACCTTATTCTTGCTTTTAAAAATAGGGTGATCAATTTGTCCCAGTTTGCCTGAGACATTCCCAATTTCAGCAATAAAAGTCTTGCTTCCTGGGAAACCCCTCAGGTTCAGGTAAATAGGATGGTTGGGCACCCTACTTTCAAGGAGATTTTGGTCTGGATTGGAGTCATGCATGTAAATATGCAAATAGCATCAAATGGTGATGTAACCACAGGCCCGCTAGGACCAGTTCAACTGACCCCATCTTATCAACAGAGTAATTAAGAGTTGTCTTTCAGGAACTGAGAGTCCCCCCTTGTCTAGTTCAGGCAGACCACCAACCCATTAAGTGGGCCTGCGCAAATGCTCAATAAGTGGCCTTTTTGACATCAAGGAGCTAAAAACTCTACCCTCAGATCATGGTAAGGCTGCCATTTTGTAAACATGCGTCCTATGAAGAGCCATGAAGCTTGACTGTGCAGATAATCAATTATCTCACTTCTCCTTACCTCCAGTCATCCATCTCCACACTTCAGACTGCCCTGCCCTTCATCCGATAAATTTTGCCCCAAGCCCCTCAAATCTTCGGGAGAGACAGATCTGAGAGAAGATGCCACTGTCCCCTGGCAGAGCTATCTAGTAATAAAGCTATTTTCTTTCCCCCAAAGCTGATGCTGTAATAATTGGCTTGTTTTATGCACATCAGGCAAGAGAATCCCAATTTTGTGGAGTAACAGTGAAATACTACAAGTACAGTGGAAACAAAGGAGAGATTCTCTACATGTGCCTGGAAAACCTTTTACATTTATCCATCAGGCCCATTTTAGAACAAGTCTCTTAAAATCATGCCCTTTCTAGCCTCACCTTTTATTTGCCTTTTAATTTCCTGCATTGAAATGAACTCATTGTTATTATTTCTCCATTCTCTGTAACTTTGGGGCTACATTTTTAGTTACTTTGCTCTACCTACAACCATCCTCTTTCCTCTTCCAGGCATCCTTAACTCTAACATGTCATATTCCCTATTATGGTTTCTAATAAATTTCTGAGCCAACTCACTTTAGCAGAGGCCTGGAATAAAGGAGCACTTATGAGATAGTTTGAACAAACGACTCAGCATTTTGAATATCTATATTTATCTACAACATAGATAAAGTATATTGGATAAAGTCCATCTTTGTTAAACATAATAGACAGGGGCAATTT
Source organism: Equus caballus (assembly GCF_041296265.1). Classification (NCBI taxonomy): domain Eukaryota; kingdom Metazoa; phylum Chordata; class Mammalia; order Perissodactyla; family Equidae; genus Equus; species Equus caballus. Next base: position 22,840,075 of record NC_091715.1, on the reverse strand, counting down.
TTATGAGTGTTTCCTGATTGTCAAGTATGTGTCAAGCACTTAAGTTTCCTCACTCAATCCTCTCAACCACTGTGAGAGAGAATGAATATTATGATTATCCTCATTTTATAAAAATGCAAAACAGGCACAGAGAAGTTAAGTAACCAGATCACTGATAGAACACAAAGAAATTCAGTTCCAGGTCTGCTTTACAACAAATCTCATGACTACACCATGCTGTCCCTGGCCCTCAGTATATTGAAGACTTAGTAACTAGGATATCATAATAGGCAATAAGTAGTTTCCGAAGCAACCATTTGCCAACAGAGTCCTTCAACGAGAAGAAATAGGGTACCCCAAGCATTGGATGGACACGACTATTTGGAATCTAGGATGAGGAATTTATGACATTAAGTTAATCATTCAAGACAGATTTATTAGCTACAGCCATGGCAACTTATATACAAAGCTGGGGACACGAAACTGAATATGAAAGCAGTTCTTTTAGTTACCCAACCTGGAATCAAGTAGTACTGCCAAGGACTGGCTAGAAAGAGCCCCCTTTAAGAAATTCTGTTACTGCCCTCAAGACATCCCAGATAAATACGCAATTTAAGTAAAAACAGAGTGATTATAACTCAAACACAGCTTCAAGGCAAGCTGCTTTTCTCCCATATCCAAACAGCTCCCGAAGCACCACCTACATACAAGGAAATTGTATGGCTGCCACTGCTTAAGGTTGAGGTCAGAATATCAATCACCAGTAGAAGAGGGTTCAGATCTGAAGTCACCAGAAAGATGGGCAAAACCAGACACATGGAAGAACCAAACAGGAATGGAGTTACTAGCATGAGGGGAACAGAGACTCGTCCTCAGTAACAAGAGGGAAGTACAGTTACTAGGATTAGGGCACAAGGCCCAAGTCAAGCAGGCAGCTGTGGATGAGGACCTAAGCAAAAGACACAGGTAAGGCAATACAGTCCTCCAAAGTTGTCCATGCTGTATTGTTTTTCCCTGACAAGAAGTTTCATTTTAGTTTAGAGTCGCAGTACAAACCCATGAAACGTGAAATTTATACTTAAGATTCAGGCAGACCCAGTTTGTGACCTATTTTACAAAGATTATTTTACAGAGTAACAGTATTGTAAATCTAGGTAAGAAGCTAATTAGTCACCATAACTATCTTGGGTAGTAGGCACTGTATATTTCCCAAATGTATTTTTTTAACGTAATTCAGTAGATATCACAGCCCGAGAATGATTCCATTCACCTGCTTGGAATTTTTAAAAAACATGAATTAAAGAAATCTTGAAAATAGGTACACATTTCTTCAATAGAAATGGCTTTCCTAAGTGAATTTAAATTATGCCTAAAAGTAAAGTAGAATCAACATATCATAAGTAATAAATATCTTTATTCTACAATAAAACTGTCTAATTCAAGATGCAAATTGTTTATATATAACACACTTAGAAAACCACTGCTAGATAAATAAATACTACTAGTAAAATTTAGCCCCCAGTATAGGAATACCTTGTTTTATTGTGCCTCGCTTTATTGCACTTTGCAGGTGATTTTTTACAAATTGAAGCTTTGTGGCAACCCTGCATCAAGCAAGTCTATTGGCACCATTTTCCCAAGAGTACTTCGTGTCTCTGTCACACTTTGGTAATTCTTGCAATATTTCAAACTTTTTCATTATCATTATATTTGTTATGGTGCTCTGTGATCAGCAATCTTTGATGTTACTATTGTAATCGTTTTGGGGCGCCACAAACTGCACCCATATAAAGCAGTGAACTTAATGGATAAATGTTCCGTGTGTTCTGAATGCTCCACCAACCAGCTGTTCCCGTGTCTCTCTCCCTTTCTTCAGGCCTCCCTATTCCGAAACACAACAATATTGAAATTAGGCCAATTAATAACCCTGCAATGGTCTCTAAAGTGTTCAAGTGAAAGGAAGAGTCACATGTCTCTCGCTTTAAATCAAAAGCTAAAAAGGATTAAGTCTGGTGAGGAAAGCGTGTCAAAAGCCCTAGAGGCCAAAAGCTAGACCTCTTGTGCCAAACAGTTAGCCAACTTGTGAATGCAAAGAAAAAGTTCTTTCTGAGATGGAGAAAGTTTTAGTGGTCAGGATAGAAGATCAAACCAGCTACAACATTCCCTTAAGCCAAATCCTGATCCAGGGCAAGACATTCATTCTCTTCAATTCTATAAAGGCTGAGAGAGGTGAGGAAGCTGCAGAAGAAAAGTTTGAAGCTAGCAGAGGTTGGTTCATGAAGTTTAAGGAAAGAAGCCACTTCCATAACATAAAGTGCAAAGTGAAGCAGCAAGTGCTGATGTAGAAGCTGCAGCAAATTATCCAGAAGATCTAGCTAAGATAATTAACGAAGATGGCTACACTAAACAACAGACTTTCAATGTGGACAAAACAGTCTTCTACTGGAAGAAGATGACATCTAAGACTTTCATAGCTGGAGAGGAGAAGTCAAAACTTCAAAGGACAGGCTGACTGTCTTGTTAGGGGCTAATGCAGCTGGTGACTTTAAGATGAAGCCAATGCTCATTTACCATTCTGAAAATCCTAGGACCCTTAAGAATTACACTAAATCTACTTTGCCTGTGCTCTATAAACGGAACAACAAAGCCTGGATGACAGCATATCTGTTGACAACATGGTTACTGAATATTTTAAGCCCACTGTTAAGACCCACTGCTTAGAAAAAAAAGATTCCTTTAAAAATATTATAGCTCATTGACAATGTACCGGGTCACCCAAGAGCTCTGATGGACATGTATAATGAGATTAATGTTATATTCATGCCTGCTAACAAAACATCCATTTTGCAGCCCATGGCTCAAGGAGTCATTTTGACTTTCAAGTCTTATTATTTAAGAAATACATTTCACAAGGCCGCATACATTTCATAGGGAGTCATTTCTAAGGCTGCCATAGATAGTGATTCCTCTGATAGATCTGGACAAAGTAAATTAAAAACCTTCTGGAAAGAATTCACCATTCTAGATGCCATTAAGAACATTTGTGGTTCATGGAAAGAGAACAAAATATCAACATCAACAGGAGTTTGCAGGAAGTCAATTCCAACCCTTACGGATGATTTTGAGGGATTCAAGACTTCAGCGGAGGAAGTAACTGAACATGTGGTAGAAACAGCAAGAGAACCAGGATTAGAAGTATAGCCTGAAGATGTAATTGAATTGATGCAATCTCATCATAAAACTTTAACAGATAAGGAGTTACTTCTTATGGATGAGCAAAGAAAGTGGTTTCTTGAGATGGAACTGACTCCTGGTGAAGATGCTGTGATGACTGCTGAAAGGACAACAAAGGATTTAGAATATTACATAAACTTAGTTGATAAAGCAGCAGAAGGGGTGAGAGAACTGACTCCAATTCTGAAAGAAGTTCTACCCTAGGTAAAATGCTATCAAACAGCATCACACAATATGGAGAAATCATTCACAAAGGAAAAGAGTCCATTGAGGCAGCAAACTTCGTTGTTGTCTTACGTTAAGAAATTGCCACAGCCACCCCCCACCCCCTGCAGCAACCAGCACCTTCGTCAGTTAGCAGCCATCAACATCAAGGCAAAACCCTCCACCAGCAAAAAGATTATGATTGCTGAAGGTTCAGATGATGGTTAGCATTTTTTAGCAATAAAGCATTTTTTAATTAAAGGTATGTACTTTTTTTAGACATATGCTATTGCACACTTAATAGACTACTAGGAATAATGTAAAATAACTTTTATATGCACTGGGAAACCAAAAAATCAGTGTGACTGGCTTTATTGTGATATTTGCTTCATTGTGGTGGTCTGGAACCGGACCCACAATATCCCCGAGGAATGCCTATACATGGTGGAATTAAATCTACTTTCTCTCGGAAAGGCATATTGACTGGAAAAACTCACAAATACGTCTAATAACATCAATTAGCAATTTGGTGTGGTTACATAACAAATGAAGCCAAGAGACAGCAAAAAAAGTCAGTGTCACTTGCTTGATAGAAAATTTTCATTCAGAACACCTGATGTTTCAACTAATTACCTTTCCAAAACAAATTTAAAGCAACAGGACCAAAAGAAGTAACTTCTAAAATTTTAATTAGAAAGATTTTATATATATGTGTATTCACTCATACTTTGCTACTCTTTTGGACCCTAACATGGTCCTAAGTACAGATTAATAGATTCAGTTTGTAGAATAACAAAATCTATTTTATTTCAAAGCTACCCACTAATAAACTTTCTTTTGTACTTTGAAAGTAATGGATTCGTTACCTTCTTAGAAATCCAACTCATCTCTCTTCTTTGCTGCGTTTCCTTCTTGGGTTTCCTCTTTGACGGTTTTAAAAAATCCAAAAAGATCTTTACCATCGGTTTCCCCATATCCATTATATTTAGCAGACTGTTTATTAATTATTTGCATTAGCCCAATTCACAAACAGGTGGGGTCCACTGTTTCGTTTTAGCAAATTCAAAATGCACACAGGCAAGGAGTGGGCTATTCACACGTAATTTTAAGAACTTTTCACTGGGTTTCCTGGCGCACCATAAAGGCAGCATTTCTTAGTACGTAACGCCTGCTTCCAACTCCCGAGGTACCTGAGCGACCCGGTAGCAGGAACCAGGGCTTGCATCAGAAGGCTCCATCCACAGAACAAAACCATCCGCGGTGCAAGCGCGCTCACGTGGCAAGCGTGGGAGAACGTAGGGGAGCGCGGGAGAACATAGGGGAGCGCGGGAGAACGTAGGGGAGCGTGGACGAGCGTGGATGAGCGTGGATCTGCGTGATCTTGCGCCAGCAAGCAGCAGAGAGTGCGTGCCTGCTCCGCACTGACGTTGCTCGTAAGTCTGGTTTTTCGTGTTCCCTCCCATTTCTATGACATTTAGGGGTACAGGAATAATTTTGTTAGTCGCTTACCACAGGAAATGTACTTTTTCAAATGATCTTTGTTGCTTACAAAGTATCACTTATAAGTAGGGTTGCCGGATTTAGTAGACAATACAGGGCCCCCAGTGTAATTACTATTTCAGATAATTAAAGAATAATTTGCTTAGTATAAGCATACTCTGTAATATTTGGGGCATGGTTATACGAAAAATTATTCCTTGTCTTTCATCTAGGCGTCGTGTGTTTTATCTGGCAACGCTACTTATCAAGTAAGGGTCTTGTTAAAAAGCATAGCTATCATAACCAAAAAATCTTGCTTTAAAACAGTGTCTCCGATTGGTTGACTGCATTGCCTTGCAATCTCAGTGGTCTGACTGTCAGCCACAAGACTGCGTTTGTAGTACAGACTTATGCAGTGAGGTAATGTTAGCTGTGCTTTACCAGGGTACATGCATGTTTTCTTTTATTCTAATAAATGTTTAACCGTGTCTCGGTCAATGAATCAAACAGATACTTGGTCCCCAAATTAAATGTCTCTCTAGAAAGCAAATGGAAATAAGTACATATTTATGCCCTATAGCTTTACCTGCATAAATGAAACCATCTGAAGACCTGATTTAGAGTCTAGCATGTGGCCTGCAACTCTGCTCTTCCCTTGTACATGGGAGGCCTCTGGGAGTTGCCTGGGCCACCTCTCAGTAGCTACAACTTTGTGTCATGGAACAAGCCTGGCAAGTGCAGTTCTCTGAGTTCTGAGCAAAAGTTCGTTTAATCTTCCTGATTCAGTACTGAATCAGAGAGGAACATAGCTTGAAGGTGATGAGCACGTGGAGAGAAGAGGGTTTTGACGTAGACACAATACAGTCTTGGATGAGCTCCACAGAAAAGGGTAGAAAAACCAAAGGAAGGCAAAGACAAACAGTACCATTGTTCACACTTAAAAGATTAAGCCTGGGGAATGACTGGACAAAGTCAGCAATATGAAATCACCTTGGGGGAGATCACAAAGGAAATTCAGTAGAGCTAAAAGAGACATGTAACCACATGTCACCAATGCAAGCCAAGGATGGTTAGACAGAAATAGCCCCCTGCAGATATTTTTGACAGTCACTCCAAATAAAATCTTATTCTCTGAATACACAATGCAGTCTTTACTCTCATCATATTTCCCCACTCGCAGCACTCACGTAGATATAGAAATTGAAAGTGTTTTCCTTCATGTTCAAAAATTTAAAAAGACACATTTTTAGATGCATGACAGTTCAGCCCAAAGCACAATTGAATTTAGGGGGACAGCTGCAATGCAAAAATCAAAGTGTTCTCTATGGATTTGTACTTTTGTTTTAGAAGTTAGTTACATTTGATTGCATTTGATTTGTCGTCTTTTCTATTGGTATAGAAGAAACAGGAAAGATGACTATAATTATACATACTTTGCAACGATTAGGTATTTAATATGCAATAAGATATTTCCTAGGAAAGTATATCTATGGTTAGAACAGACAACAAGCTCCAGGGTTATGTCAAGCTGCAAAGTGATACGTATGTGAATGAATTCTCAGGCTCATTAATCATCTTTATACTTGAAGTGCTAAACTGCTAATGTTACACTGAGAGTGAAAATGAAGTAATTAAGGAGTTTAATAGCTACAGTCTTTTGAGGAGAAAACAAGTTGATAATGCTTCTTTTAATATGTTACATAAATTGGATTTTTTTGTTAAATTACAGAAACCAGGTTCATCTATTGTGCAGCTTCGAATGACACAAATCATTTGATTATATTTGTATATGAGGTCAATAGATGGCTAAGTGAAGGCATCACATTTAAAAGAGAAAGTCTGTGTTACCAAGAAAAGAGCACAGAAACACCTGTCAGGTTCTCACCTTTTTCCTTTAGATGTTCTAAAGCACTACTTCTCAAATTATCTGTGGCGAAGGGCCAGTTTTTGTTCCTTTGTTCCCAATTCATCCCCTATAAATTCTTTTATAAAATACAATACCAATTACTTGAAAAATGGAACAAAAAGCCATACAAAATACTAGCCCGTTTTTAAATTACTGGATTCAGTAGACATAACACTACTCAGTCACGTTTCTATAACTTTCTAACGGCCTAAGGTCGAGTACCCAACACACCGGAAATAGTGTGAGAACTCGAAGCAGCCCATGTTGAGACACTGCTTTAAAAGCAGAAGTTCGGGGAGCAGTGGTGTGGTCATACACTCATACCAATTCCCATGAGGGCTGTGTGTCCAGGTCGCCTGCGGGCTAGGGATGCCAGTGAGCAGCTAATACCCTGTGGAAGCCTCCTGCCTTTACAAGGACTGTGAACTTGTTCAGGTCGGGGTGAGAACTGCTCCTGGATAAGCGGCTCTATTCCGTCCCTTGCATTGGAATTTGCTTCTTTCTTCTTTAGTAACTCTAAATACATTTTGTCCCTTTCTTCCCTTTTCCTTTCCTTCCATTCTTTTTTCTTCTTTCCATTTTGGAGGCATATTCATGAAGGTAAAAAACCGTGACCTTGGAGGTAGGCAGAACTGAGTTTGAATTGTGACCACTGCTACATTCTGAGTATGAGAAGGCAGACCAGGGGCTCAATCCTGCTAAGTCAGGATTTCCCATCTGTAAAACAGCAACAATATTATACTTTATACAGTATGAATGGGATTCTAAAATTTGATAAAAGGGCATAATAGGTGCTCATCAGATGCTGCTCACCTCAATTCCTTCCTTTCCTGGTTATTTTTGAGTGTCTAAGAGAGAAAGCTGCAATGTTATGTGTTTAAGTTAACTGTTAGCACTTATGCTTGCAGCATATAAACGACTCTTCTCGGAAAATTAATTAATTAAAGCCAATCAATCAACCAGCAAACCAGGTAAACAAATAATGGATGCCACTACATCTCTGCATCTTTTGTCTCTCCCAGGTAACGGTACTATCCTCCCCAGAGGCCCAAGCCAGAATCCTGGGAGTCGAACTCGCACCTCCCCCAATTCCACATGTCACTGACTCAGTAAATTATTCCCCCAAAATGGTTGTCACATCCATTTCTTCACTTTTGCCCCCTCGCCATGACTTCAGTTATTTTCTGAGGTTTGGAAACCATTCTCCTGTATCTTTTCTCAAACCCAGGCAATCAGTCATCTTTAACATTGCTATCAGAAGGCTCTTTCTAAAATAAAAACCTTCTCAAGTCAATCTCCTGCTTGCAGCCTTCCCCAGAGGCTCATTCACTGTGACCTCTGGGGAGAAGTTCAGAAACCTAACATTTGGACTGATAACAGCTGTCACAGTTATTAAATAGTTGAACTCTTTCAAAATTAGTTAGTAAATACCTGCTTCCCTCCACCTAGGCCATGCAGGCCATGCCCAAGATGCCTCCCCCAGATCCTGCCATCATCTAGCATCTAAATGGTTAACACTTGGTAGAGCATAGGAGGGGGCCTACCACCCTCCAACAGAGCTGTCCTGATAGATGATATCCTAGCCTTACCAGTTGGAAGGTCCTTCACTCTCTAGCCTTGGAGGGTTTTTCCCTTTTCCCAGCAAGAAAAGTAGTGTATGGTCCTTTTCCCTGTTCTTGGGGACATGCTGCACTAAGGCAGGAACAAGCGTGCATCACAATTTGAGTATACCATGAAGCGGATATTTGAAGATATGGTCAGGCTTGTCATTCACCAAACTGAGAAGTGCACGGGTAGAACAGATAACATTATAGAATATAGAAGCATCTTTGATTATCAGAATGTTTTATTCTAATATGGCCAATGGATACCGCATGTGAATTAGTTTGCTTTTCTTATTATCAACTCATTCTGTTTTGCCTATTAACACTGTTATTAATTATTATAGTTTCATGATAGAAATAATTATTCATTTTATATCCCATCTCCTAGAGTTAGTACCATTTATAAAAGGAGCCAGTGTTTTTACATATAAACACAGAATATTATAATTATAAAAATCTAGCCTATTTAAAAGATTTTTTCACTGCGATTAATTTAGTATGAAATATATTACTAAGCCTTATCAGTGATTCATTTAATTTCAAGATTACTTAACATAACAGAGCTCCACTATGCAAAAATATTTGGAATTCAACTTGACCTCAATCAGTGAATAAATTGATCAGCATTTACTTGTCAATGCACATGTATATGAACTTTATATGATTAGCTAGACTATGTTACAGGAATACTAATTTTCTATTTTCTTCTGAATGCCACAGTAGTTACCCTCAACTAAACTTTATTTTCATGCATCAGTTGCATATAATCTTGAACGTATGTATGACTCTATGTAATTAGGTAGACTTTGTCAAAGAAATGCTAGTATTTTTAATTTGGTTTTAGAGACAAACTCACCTTGTTCAATTGAATTTTATTTTTATACATCAATTCCACATTTGACTTGAGATCTAGATGACTGGTTTTCATGTAAGAAGGAAACAGACTTAAATACAGGAAGCCTCAACCAGTCTAGACTTGGAGCTGAGTGTAAATCATAGCACCTTTTTTGGAAATAGAGAACATTTTAGGATGGAAGGAGGCCAAGGTGTACATTTAGGTCTGGCCCATCTTTGAGTTATAAATATTATTATAGCCTACTCTGCTTTCTCCCCATCTCTTCTGGCCAAAAGTATTTTTTTTTTAAAGATTTTATTTTCACTTTTTCTCCCAAAGCTCCCCAGTACATAGTTGTGTATTTTTAGTTGTGGGCCCTTCTAGTTGTGGCATGTGGGACGCCGCCCCAGCATGGCCTGACGAGCGGCGCCATGCCCATGCCCAGAATCCGAACTGGTGAAACCCTGGGCCACCAAAGCAGAGCGCGCGAACCCAACCACTCGGCCATGGGGCCGGCCCCCCAGGCCAAAACTATTTTTAAATTATACTTGTAATTCTTTCTTCTTTTGCTGGCCTTGCTGACTTATTCTATGTTATCCATTCCCAGTGTGATGAATCTCTTTATATTTCTTTGTGACTTTTCTTTGATATAAGCTGGTGGTGTCTGCTGGCAGTTGACATTTGCCCAGATAGTTAGGATCACTCATATCTATTCCCTAAGAAATGTGCAGATGTGAAATAATTCCTTCCTAATCTCTTCATTATCAGAGTACATAGTTCTGAAATTTCCTATTTTTTTTGTATAACTATGTTCTTGAATCTACATACTTTTAGTTACTCAGTGACCTGTCTGTCATTTCTAAAATAAATTTATAATAAACCAATTTGAATTTGAGTATTTCATACCTAATATTTCATATCTAACTTCACATTTTATATCTTTCGTCTAATATAAAACTTAGATTTTCTATTGTAGGGGAAAACTGAAGGGTCTTCAGGAATAAATAGCTGTATTCTTAATTTTTATCTAAAATACCTATTATATAATGACTCATCTTTTGAGAAGAGTGAGAGAGGAAAACAGATAGCAAATAGCCCGTAAATCCATTATAAAACCAAAACACTAATAGATTTTTTTAAGGAAATCAAAAGTACCTGAATGCACTAGAGATGCATTGTTTATCCTGGGCATTACATGAGAAAATAGAAAAACTAGATCAATTAAACTTAGTTGCAATACCTTAATCCCCACCACTCACACTCACACACGTACGCACGCACGCATGTACGCACACAAATACACCATCCTCACTCTGCTTTGGAATAGGAGAGGTTTCACGGGTGAGGTATTACAGAGTGGTTCTCCTTCACACAGACATGAAAAAGCCAAGCTAAAACAATGAAGGTAGGAATATTTCCCCCCTCCTCATCTCTCCATCATCTAAAACCCAGGACACTGGTCCTCAAAATTCAGTGTTTGTTTTTTCTAGGCAGATTCCTGAGCACCACCCAATGGGGCCCAGGAATCTGTATTTTTGACCAAATGCTCTGGGTGATTCTGACCTGATGTACAGTGAGTAATCTCTTCATTTTTCTCTATTACACCTTTTTCCTTCTCTGGTTATTAAATGGTTAAATCATTTGCTAATGCCTTAAATTGTCTTTAAAGAGCCACAGTATAAGATAGGTAAGTACATTTTAAGAAAATACGTTTAAAACTAATTGAGGAAGGAAAGACAAATTTGAGAGACAAGAATTCATTCATTCAGCAAATGTTTCTGGAGCATCTATTAAGTGTCAGATGCTTTGCTCAGTGCTGGACGTACAAAAATACAAAACAATATTTTCGTCACCTAAAGAACTCACAGAGTCTTGCAAAAGACAGAATATATGGATAAATTAAAACACGATGTTGTTGACTCTAACAAAAATTTGCACAAAAAATGTTGGCCTAGTATAAAGGAGGTGGATAAGTTTTACTTCCCCAAATTCTGTTCCTATGGGTCTCTTCCCTAGAGTGCAGAAATTATAAAATCTTCAGTCAGCCTCTCACCCACATGAAAACAGTTTTGAACACCAACCTTCATCTTCTAGTTCAAGTTGACTCATGACCCTGAGCTCCAATTTCTTGGATTCGTTTATTCTACTCTTACGTGTATGCACAAAGTTCTAGCACAAGCAAGGACAAGATTAGAGGAGTGGCACTTAGATGCACATCAAAATTGTGGGTTTGAAATTTCCAACTGCCCTAATTCATCAAGCCAGAATTCTCAACCTTTTTATGCCCCTGTGAGGGTCAGACAGCCAATATTTACAAGCACTTGACTACTTTATTAATGAAAAAAGTCCTTGAAACTTGAATATCAAATACAGAAATGTCTATCTATTTAATGATTCTTTAGTTCAAGTTCCCTTTGAACCTCATTTTGGCAACAGAGTTAAGTCTTTATAGTGGGAATCTCCCTTCCCCTCAGTTTCGTTTCTTATCCTCTATCATCAGCCTTTCTGCTCAAATGTTTCTAGAATAATTTAGGGAAGAAATAATGTAGGCCAAGGTCACTCAAATGTGAATTTCACCAGAGTCAGACAAAATTGGGAATAAATGATAAAAGTGAAATTTCAATATCTATCTTTGTTACAGAGAAGAAAAATTAAATGCAAACATCCTGAACTGTGAACCATTAATAAACTTCTACCTTTAGTAGTTTTGTAGATTCAAATGTGCAAATATTACACATCACATTATCAATTTATTTAACAAATACTTATTGAACATCTACTGTATGCAAAGCCCTATGCGATAGGCTAAGGATATATTGATAAGCAAAATATAGACATAGTGTCTGCCCTTATGGAATTTATAAGCTGGTAAGGATGGAAAACTTTAATAAGCAAATGTAAAATTGCAATTGTGCCAAATGCTAGGTACACAACACTATGAATGTAAGGAGGTTTGACTTATTTGAGGAGGTCATCGAAGGCCTCTCTGAGATGGAATGCGAAGGACAAGTAGGAAATAATTAGGCAAAGAGAAGTAAGAGCAGCCCAGGCAGAGGGCAAAGGCTCTGTCATGAGGCTGAATGTGACAAGGATGGGGACAGAAAGAAAGCCAATGGGTCTGGAATTCAGAGAGGGGCGAGCCACACAAGGTGAAGTTGGGGGATGGGTGAGGGTTGGTCCACTGGGGTAGATACTGAGACTATGAAAGTAGAAAAAGTGAATGGTGTCTGGTTCCTGTCCTCAAGAATTCAGGAGAGATCCAACCTCCAACTGAAATGCAAGTTCATTAGGTACCATGGCAGGGCTCGAAGCAGCAAAATGGGGCAGTGCAGTCAGAAGAACAGGATAGAAGACCTTGCCTGAGCAGGCAGTGTCTGAGTTGGACGCTGGAGGATGAGAAATACTAGGAAGGAAAGGAAAAGCAGCAGCAAGAGTCTGAGCCAGGAGGCAGAAAATGCTTGACATTAGAAGCAACTGGATTACTAACTAGCTTGACATCTTATCCTACAATTTGCTTTTCTAAATTCCTAGTATTTTTTCCTCTAGAGTTGTGACAGAACCCTAATTCCACATCATGGCTGTGTGTCTGTTTCAAAGAAATAAGGAACTTTTTACATGATCCAATGTTAATCTATTCTAGGCTTACATCTGGCCTTCATCTTCAAACGCTCTGTCTTTACTTCCAATTTGCTTTTCAGTTATCTTTTTCTGGAAAGGTTCAGCAGTCATTGGGCCTCTGGAAGCACTCATCCCAATGAAATTCACTGAATTTTAAAATTCCGTTTTTTCTTTCAAATATAAAACATGCACGTGACTTTGCTGCTCAGCCAGAATGACTAAGTTCTTCTCTTTAGTTAACTCCTTTACTAGGGGGCTAATTGAGTACTCGTACCCTTCAACCAGCTCTTGTTACAAATGAAGCAAATACAGTGTTAGCCTTTGGTTGATTTGTCAATTTCCATCAGAAATTTTATTTTCAAACCTCTGCTTAGAATATATGCTGTAATTAAGAGAAATACATACTTTTAATGATCTACTGCTATCACCGATGATTAGGAAGTGTTTATTTATTTGGTGTTCTTTCTGCTGATGGGAGCTTCAAGGCTTTATTTTTTCAGAGCTTGGCATGGGAGATGTAATACCAAAAAATATTAGCATGCTTTGTTGATGACATTATGGGCACTGATTTTTAGCCATTTTTGTTCTTTTCCTTTATAATGTTGATTAGTGTTATAATATGGTGCATTAATGTACCTTGCTGGTAAGTATTTTTACCACCTGAACTTTTCTTACAGGAAATATGATTCCCTAGTTTCATCTGCTGTTCCTTTTCAAGGATTTCTTATATAAGAGTGTATGTCAGGTTAATTTATCTGGCTTCATTTCATGTAGACCAAGGTCATGAGTTTAATTTCTTTGGAGGCAGCTCAGTGTTTTAAAAGGGAACTAAATTTGGTCCCAAACAGACCTGATTTTCCATCTCGACTCCCCCACCCCCATCCCTACCCCACCCCACCCCTTTCCCAGGTAGCAGGAGAAAACGTGCCCTATTCCATCTGGACTCAAGACCTATCCAATTCAGTTTTACTCTAAAACATAGTTCTCCCTATAAACCCCTAAAAAGTAAGATTCAGCCAATAATATGGGTTTACTTGTACTTTCTTCTGGGTCAAATTAAGGCATTTAGGCATATTTTTTAATTTCTATGAGCCTCAGTTGCCTCATCCTTAAAGATTTTTTTTAAAAGGTTTTCACAGGGTCCTTGCCACTCCTAAGTATACGAAGCACCAAGTGCAGTGTCTGGCACTTAGTAACTGCTGAACAAATGTTAACACTTTCCTTCCCTGTGCTTAATATTTTTTTTCTATCTATAGAAAACGTAGATTACTAAATCATAGATTGCTGGCATAATCTTGGCAGGAATCAATCAAGTTCCGTTCAGAATTGTCCTCCTCCCCCAAATAGCTTTTGTATCCCAAGTGTATTATTACCTATGAGTCAAAATTTTAAAAATATATAGGTATTTGAAATGATCTATGTGTCTTTAAGGCTAAACATTTAATCCGCCCCATAAACTTTATATGACTATAATAAAAGACATTGGAGGGTTGTTTTTATTTTTACTTAAAGTATTTTGTAAATAAGGATAACAACAGGATAATAACACCTACCTCATAGATTCTTTGCTAAAAATAAATAGGTTAGTAAATGTGAAGCATTTAGTACAGTGTAGTGTACAAAATTAAGTCCTCAATAACAGGTAATTATTATTAGTTTTAAAAGGGCTTTGAGTTTATTTATTTAGGAAGTACATCAAATTATAGAGTGCTGGAACAGTTAAAAAAAAATAAAACAGAGATTGCAAGCACAAGGGAGAGAGAAAGAGAACGTGAGATGGAGTGAGAGAGAAAAAAAGTTCCTATTTTATCTGGAACAGGAACTATTCACTCTTGCCTTTGCCCCATACCAGCAAAATGACCTTGGGCAAGTCAACCTCTGAGCTTCAAGTCTTCGCCTTAACCCCTAGGATGATTCATTTCAGCATTCAACAAATGTTTACTGAGCACATACCGCAGGGCAGACACGATGAACTTTAATATAATGACAGATGTAAAAGTGATGTGTATATTATAAAACAACATCCAAACAAATGTGGGTTCCTGTGTTTTGGTGAGAGGCCTGGTTATAAGATGAGTTAACACTTTAGGTGTCTGACAGAAGAGCTTGGATTTAATGCTCCAATTATCAAGATGCCGTTCCTGAGAAGCCTCATGACACTAAACGGTAGATCATCCCTTAGTGCCTAGCACAGGACCAGGTGTAGAAGTGTGCTCAGATGGGTGTGGGATCCTTGATAGGTCATTACTGTCAACTTCCTTCAGTTTTATACACTCACTAAATCCCAAGTAATAAATCCCAGAGAGCCCCATGCTCTTTTAGCAATGCCAGAGCACAGCCTTTTATATGCACATACATATACAGTCATGCATCACTTAGTGACGAGAAGACGTCCTGAGAAATGCGTCATTGGGGGATTCCGTCATTGTAAAGACCTCATAGAGTGTACTTACACAAACGTAGATGGTACAGCCTACTACACACCTAGGCTATATGGTACTAATCTTATGGGACCACTGTTGGGTATGCAGTCAGTCATTGGCCAAAACATCGTTATGCAGTTCATGACTATATCAAAGCCTGATATTTAAGCTGCAGAGACTTTGGTGGTAAAAATGAGCTGCAAAGGGCAGCCCATAGAAGGCTTTATAGAAAGGAATTTGGAGTTGAAGTCTGCTCCAATCTTTATTATGCTATATTGAACAAATATATTCTGCTATATTGAAAAAAAATCTGGATCAAGCTTCCTTGAGCTGAGCTAAAATACAAGTTCAAAACTTCATGCGACACAGTTAGGTTGGCACAGGTGAAAAGATTGGCTCTCTTTGTGTTTATTGTCCTCTTTTACTAAATGTGATATACTTCTTTACTCAGGACTAATTTATTAAGTTGGTCTTCTCTCTGGAACAAAAATCCATTCAAGTTAGTTTTACTTTAAAATATAGTCCCTTCCTATGAGCGACTAAACCTCAAATTAAACCATTATGATGAGTCGACATAAATTTTCTTCTGTTTTTTTCCTCTACTGAAAGAAATTCATGTCACAGTTATGCAGCTGTTTCACAAGGCCTGAACCTTGTTACTGATATATAAATGGTATCATTTTCTTGGTCAAAAATGTATCTTCACATTTACTTGCCCCCCAAAATATAGCATGAGACTATCCTCAGAGATTCATTAGCTGGACCTTCTGCAATAAGGCGATTGTGGTTCCCCCTCAACATTCCACTTGAGGTGGAACATAATTAGCAGTCCATCAAAAACCACTTTGGAGAACACAAACAGTAGTTGGCTTTCAGATCAGACTTCTGAAAAGAACTGAATTATACAGTATAAATAAAATGCTAATTTATTATTGATCATATGGTGAAGTGCATTCACAGAGAGGCTTGGTTGCTTTCCAATATAAAGTATTCGATTAGATCCACCCTCTCTTCATCTTTTGAAATAAAGATGCTTGCAAAGAGGTTGGGCAGAACATTCTTCAGTAAACTCTGTAAGTGCTGTGGGAGTTAGGAAAAAAAGGAATCCTACTCCTATTCACAAGGATTTCACCGCGTGGAGGGAAGAACAGAGAGTATGACACAAGTAGTTTCCCAGGTCCTGCCCCTTAATCACGGCCCTTAGAAGATACCATATCTGAGAAGCTGCAGTTCCCCGGATTTAAGACCTCAGATTTTAATAATAAAAATCAAGATGTTAGTAGCTGGAAGCACTACCCCATTAATAAACTATTTTAAAGCCTTAAAATAGAACAACTCTAAATATCCTTTTGGTCAGACATAAGCACCCAAGGTACCAGTCATTTGACAGCTGATGCACTACAAAGTAGGTGTTTCGAAATGCTCTTCTCTGGGGATTTTAAAGACTATGGTAAACCAAAACCTTTCCAGGATACTGTAAGTGCACTTGTGTCCAGAAGGAGTAGGAGAGATTAGATGGCATTTCAGCTTCCTTACAAGCCTATAACTCTGTCATGCTAAGATACTTACAGTGTAGGGGAGCCATGCTATTTTATGTTACTCAGTTGAAATATGATTGAAAAAAAGAAATGTCCAACATAGTAGAAAGTAGAAAATACCAAACATTGTTTAGAATGAAGGTGAGGGCAGATGATAACACATGGATTAGTTAGGTAGTATATGTAGTATGTGTTCTCAAATGAGAAGTATCTTTGTAACTAAAAATAAATGGATTTTATAACACAGTGAGAGAGTCCTGGCTTGGTTCAGTTTGCTTTGAGTGGGATCTTACACAGCTGGCCAATTTGGTTCCACAAAGACGGAGAAAAATCCGTCTTTGAAAGGGATCTTAGTGATCATCTAGGTAAGAGGTCAACAGACTTTTCATGTAAAAGGCCAGATAGTAAACGTTTTAGGCTTTGTGGGTCATACAATCAGAGGCAAATTCTCAGCTCTGCTGTTCAAGTGCAAAAGCAGCCGTAGACAATATGGAGACAAATGCAAGTGGCTGTGTTCCAGTAACAATGTATTTATGGACACTGAAATTGGGATCTCATGTAATTTTCGTGGAAAATAATAATACAAGTAATACAAAAGAGTCTTCTTTTTTGATTTATTTAACCATTAAAAATGTCAAAACCACTTTTAGCTTGCAGGCTATACAAAAACAGGCAGTGGACTTGATTTTTTTTTAGTCCAGTGGTTTTCAAACTACCGTTTTAGTAGGAGATGACTCCCTTCAAATAAAAAAGTACAGATAGAGCAAAAAAGAGCAGGATTGCATTAATTTCAGGGCACTGCCCTAGCCTGTTCACTGCTCCCGGAGGCCTACCTAGGCCTACCTCGCTGCCTTGCCCCAGAGGTAACACTACAGTTCCTCACAGCACTATTCAGAATCCATGACTCTCATCCAGGCCACTCAAATTCCTCCTGAAGAATCTGAGGCACACAAAGATGTGATAACTGTTCTAAAGCATGAGAGTCATTTGAAGTGGACAGGTGCCAGAACATGATCTCTTTTTTTGTGTCCTCGTTCTAGCTTCCCAATAACACAACAGCACAACTTTTTAGAGATATATTCCAAGTTGAAGTCATGTGTGTCTGCCAAAAAGAGAACAAAATGCTTGATTATCTAGTAGAAAATTCTTCTCTCGTGGCACGACATGTTGAAGACACAAGGAGGACTTGTCATTGAGATTGGAGTGTTCTCATCCACTAGGGACACACTAAACCAGATTCTCCCTCATGTCTAAGTGCTTCCTGGTAGCAAACAGGGTGCTTATGTACAGGATTTGGAGGAGCCCTGTCCCTATCAGGATGATACTGCCTCCATCTGTGCTTCTCCCGTTATCCTGGAGTGACTCAGTACCAGCTCACTGCCAGCGAGTCCTATTCTGTTTCCAGTGATGGCATCCCTGACTTTGAGGATAAAACTGCTTAATACATCCTTTCCCAAAGTATATCCCAAATAACAGTAGTGCCATGTTTCCAAACATGCAAAAAAGTGTTCCCAGAGCAAAAAGGAAAAACAAAAAAGTTTCCCTGAGCAAACTAGTGTATGCTCTATTCTGCTATTAGTAATCAGAATGCACCTTAGCAGACTAAAGGATCTGAGAAGCTTACAGGAGAGAGTCCTATTTAACCTTATTTAACCAGCATTTCCTCAATGTGTATTAAAATGGAATTGATTTTATTTTCCCTTTGTTCTTTATTTTGTGTTCTTTTTCTAGACTTACTCCTTTTAGTGGAGGTGAAAGAAGCGGGAAGCTGGTTTTATACTCAAGGTAGTTTTGTGATACTCAAAAGCTTATTAATTTAGTCAACAATGTAGTTGTGTGCTTTCTGTGTGCCAGGCCCTACTCCAGGCCCTTGGAACAATGTGGTGAACAAGATAGACATGTTTCCTGCTCTCATGGAGTTTATATCATAGTTAGGGAGACTTAGTATAACGAGTAAATAAATAAATCCATCCATCCTACCATGATTTATTGAGTACCTACTTTGTGCAAGGCACTGTTCTAGGACCTGGGGATTCACACAAATGCCTACCCTGTGGTTTACATGAAGATAATAAGTGGATGATAAAACTCACCTTTCTTAAGCTCTTATTATGTGCCAGGCGTTGTTCAATGTGCTTTACATGCTGAAAACCTGTAGTGTGGTGATTTATAAGAAATATATATTTGGTCATTCAGATGACCAAATTTCTCATATATATTTGGTCTCTATCCACAGTTCCTAGCTCACACCTCCTAAAACCTGTGGAATTTCCCAAGCATGAAAGCCATAAATGTGTTTTGTTATGTTAATGAGGTGGCATTTAGACCACACCTAGGGATGGGGGCTATTGCCAGGGGAACCAACCTTGTGCTTTCAGGATTGGAACTTTCAGGGCCACCCCCTGACCTCCAGGAAGGGGAGGGGGCTGGAGGTTGAATCAGTCTCCAATGGCCAATAATTTAATCAGTCACGCCTGTGTAATGAAGCCAAAAGGACTGGGTTGGAGAGCTTCCTGGCTGGTGAACACCTGAAGATTCGGGGAGAGTGGTGTGCCTAGACAGGGCATGAAAGCTCCTCGCCCTTTCCCCATGCCTTGCCCTATGCATCTCTTTCATCTGGCTGTTGCTGAGTTGTATCCTTTTATAATAAACCAGTGATCTAGTAAGTAAAGTGTTTCTCTGAGTTCTGTCAGCCGCTCTAGCAAATTAATTGAACCTGAGGAGGGGGTCGTGGGAACCTCTGATCTATAGCTACTCCCTCAAAAGTACCAGTAACAACCTGGACTTGCCACTGACATCTGAGGTCCAAGGAGAGGGTTGTGGGAACCTCTGATCTATAGCCAGTTGATCAGAAGCACAGGTGACAACCTGGACTTGCAACCAGTGTCTGAAGTTGGGGAGGAAGGAAGTCTTGTAGGACTAAACCCTTAACCTGTGGAATCTGATACTATCTCCAGGGAGCTAGTGTCAGAATTGAGTTGAGTTCTCAGACACCCTGCTGTTGCTGATATTTAGGGAGACTGCATTCCACAAAGCCAAACTCATTTATGGCTCATAAGCACCCTATGAGGCAGGTATCATCATCTTCCTTTTTTATGGACGGGGAAAACTAAGGCACAAATAGTCAAGGTAACATGCCCAAGATCCTATAGCTAGTAAGTAGCAGAGCAAGAATTTGAACCCAGGCTATCTGACTGTAGAGGTCATAATTTTATATGGGGATGAATGCCATGAACTCTGAAATGAAGTGGTGTTGAAGTCATGCACTGATATAAATGGGTAGTCTAGGAAGTCTTCTCTGAGATGATTTTGAGGGAGACAAGTGATGAGAAAGAAGACAGACAGACTCACTCCAGGCAGAGGCAGCCAGCAGTTGCAGGAATGAGCTCGACTTACTCAAGGAGGAGAAAGGCCAGAGTGGCTGGAACATAGAGAAAGGGGGAAAGTGATATGAAGTCAGCAAGGAGGCAAAGGACAGTTTATCTAGGATCTTTTAATCTGAGTTTGGATTTTACTCTGATTAGAGCAGGAGGCTTCCCAAGGATTATAAGCATGGATATGAGGAGTTGTTTTTACGTTTAAATACTTACGAAACATAATTCTTTCTCCTTATGAAATTAGAACCAGACATACTTTCTGCCTCTATTTTAAATGATATTTATTCCAAGCAAAAATAACCTAGATGCTTAATCTAAGAAACATCTGTTCCTAAAAGATGACTGTGAACTAACTCAGCAATATACTTGTCAAGACTCACTTCAAGACCCTTTTCTTATGGTACCCACCAAATCCAAAGATACTATGTAGTAAACTCTGTCCAATCTCAACCAGTCTCGGCCTAGCAAGACTCACCTTAAAGTTACCCAGTTCAAGCCCTACACTACAGTAAATACCCTATCCTAATTTCCCCATTTTGAGCTCCTACTAAAACTCTGTCAAGTTATGTTCTCCCTTACTGTAACAGGTCCAAAAATTTAAATTTGCATAATAGACAGATTTTTCTGGTGTTCTTTTGGGGAGTCAACATTCGACATTACAAACAGCAGACAAGAGAACAGACACCAGTGAGGAGACTCCTGATGGAGTTCCGGAGAGGGGTGGGGATAAGCTAAGGTGGGGGCAGCAGAAAAGGAGCGAAGGGATGAGAGTTGGATATATAGTCATGTGTCACTTAACAACAGGGATACGTTCTGAGAAATATGTTCTTAGACAATTTCATCATTGTGCGAACATCACACTGTACACTTACACAAGCCTAGATGGTATAGCCTGCTACACACGTAGGCTATATGGTACTAATCTTATGAGACTTCCACTGTATATGCCGTCTGTCATTGACTGAAATGTTGTTATGTAGTACATGACTACATTTTGCAGTTAGAACTTTCTGGAGACTTATATACCTATGTAGAGGCTTAGGGAATGAGAAGAATAAAAAATAGTATCTAGATTTTTATTTATTGTTATTTTTTAAATTATCATGATGATTTTTAACCTGGGCACCCACATAATGGTATTGCCGTGTACTAAGTGGAGAAGCTGGAGGAAGATCAAGTCAGAGTGGAGGGAGAAACAAGAATTCCTTTTTAGGCATGTTAAATTTGAAGAGCCTATTAGCCATAAATTGGAGCTATCAAATAGGCGTTTGGAATTATGCTACTGTGGAGATGTCACAGTCATTCAGTTTAGTATTCAGCTAACTTGGGTGTTTTTCAAGGCTACTGGGGAACTGAGGGAAACAAGAAGTGAGAGAGAAATTCGCAAGGGCCATACAAAGGCAGCTAAATGTTATTTTTATGTTTGAGCAAATGTTATCTTTGGGATATGAAATGGAAAGATCTGAGAATAAAATTTATGGAATGAAAGGAATAACAATTGGGAATACAGATAGTGCTAGAGACAAATTGAAATTGCTACTAAGACGTGCTCTAAAAGTATTACTTGTAGGATAGTCTCTGTATATCCATCTGACTTGTTTCTGTCCCACAGAGGAGAAAGTCACCGATTTATCACTTTTCTGCAAGCACATGTATATTCAGAATTGCTACATTGCTCTGCTCTTTCAAAAGGTAAAAGATACAACATTGCATTGAACAAATCTACAACTGGAATTATTTTAGAAAGAATAAATATTTTGCTGTGGTTGTTCTATCATTTGAAATTAATTAAACCATAACATCATATTAGTTAGGATTCTTACTCATATTAGTTTGTCTAATTAGTTTGTCTAAGTGAATTTTTAAAAAATCATTTTTATAATAATTTTAAGCACAATACACTCACAAGTTATATGCATTCACTAAAGCCATTTTAAGAGCTTCATTGTTTTACAGCCTAACAAATTATCAGAATGTCATTACAAACACCAGTGAGGTAGAAGAGGGATCAGTGATTCTACACATCAATATCATTACACTTTCAAAGCATATTGCACAAAGCCTAGACTTAAGAACCGCAAAGAAAAAATAGAACATTAATTTGCATTGGAATATTCATGGGTTCAATTCTTCTCTCTCATTTCCAAATTTCTACGATTTTTCTAACTCACTCTTCCTGCTTCCAGTTTCTTCTTGCATTAATCCATCATACACATGGTATCTGGGGCTAACCCTCCCAAAAGCAGTGTTTTCATTATATGTTTCTTTGAGTCCTCAGTGGCTCCTCACTGCCTATAGCATCAAATCCAAAGTTTGACCTGCAACTCAAAACCATCTGTAATCCAGAGGCATCTCCTTTTCCAGCCTTCCCTCTCACTACTTCTCCCTCTATTTCATTCAGATGTATCTCTGTAATCACCTCTGACTAGATCCTCCCATATCTACCTCCTCCTTTTACTCATAATTTTTCCCCAAAGAGATTACACAACTCTCAAAAATAAATTCCTTGCCAGTCTTTTTAGTTCATAATAGTCCCTTTGTTTTCAGCCTTTAATTACTGTATAACCATATATCTCATATTTTATGGATTTGTATGAAAATGAAGCATACAATATGTTTAATTAAACCTATCCCTTTAAAACTGGCATCAACATTCTGTAGTCATAACTCATTGGTCTCCTCCAAATAAAAGTGTGAGCAGTTATAGGGCAAAGACATCATTGATTTATTTTTTGAATGCCCACAGACTTATGTTATAGCTTGAACTTAGCAAGATTCTAATGATGGTCTCTCGGAATTTCCCAAAAGTTTTTTCAGTTTAAGAAAATTGAGATGAGCATCAAAGTAAAGTAGAGCTCATTAGTAGAGATTATGAAAGCAGACAGGCCTCTACTCTCATTGCTCCCCTCATCCAGGGAACCTCAGTCAGTTAGAGTCAATTAGCAGACATGTGAATCGTCTCTGCTGCATGCAGAGCACTGGATGGGGTGTATATCGGTGAGCAAAACAAAGCTAGAGCCCTTAAGTAGCATCCACTCACAGCTGCTTGTGTTCTTCAGGGGCAAAGATTTCATCTCCCTTGTAGAATCAGATGAACTGAAAAACAGAGATTATGAGAATATTTCTAAATAACATAAGATGTTGGCTAGGTGGTTAAGAACTCAGTGACAAGGTAAGAAAGGATGCAACAAACTCAATGGCAGAAACTGGAGAGTGATAACTTCAAACAGGTACAGCTACTAGTCAGCAAGAGACTCGAGGATCACTGTCCTCCCTGGATCTGGAAGCCATAAGAGTAAAATATATAAAAAACATTTAGGGAAAAACTCCTTTATTTTCTGGACAAGAGAACATATTTATCCCTCTCCTTCCACCCCAGGATATAGGCCTTTTTGTTGAGTAAATAGCAATAAGACACTTTGACCTCCATTTTTCATGATAGGGCAGAGATCCCTCCATTCTACCGAAAGTGAGAATGGCTGTCAGAATTTTGTTTTGCTGAGAATGTGTTCATAAGCTCAGGACTGGAGATGAATTATTTGGCACAACAGAGGAGATTTTGGAGGCTATTTGGAAAAGAGATAAAGAGAAATGAGATAACTGGCAGCTGAAGAAAGGAACTTTGGGAATGGAAAACAGATGTAAAGGAAAATTTAATTTTGTTTCTATGGACTGGCATGTGATATAAATCCTTTTCTTGATCTCCTTTCTAAATATTCAGTAATATCTATATTTCTTACTAATGTGTTGAAGAATTTTTTTTTTACTTAGCTACTTTTAGTTGTTTTTCTTGGGTGGTTGCAACAAAGAGCTTAGCAACTCCTCAAGGGAGACAGCAGGAGTAGGACACTTAGGTGAAAGAAGGAATGGTAGTGTGGTAAACAGCTCCCAAGATGGCTCCCAATGATCCTCACGTCCTGATATTCATGCCCTTGTGTGGTCTCCTCACACACTGAATAGTGTTGATCTTTTAACCAACAGGATATGGTGGACATGATGATATGTGACTTGACAACTGTCACAAAAGATATTGCAGTTTCCAACTTGCCCTATCTTGAACCACTCGCTCTAGGAGAAACGGAGTGCCATTTTGTGAGGACACTCAAGCAGTCCTATGGGGAGGTCCATGTGGCAAGTAATTGAGGCCTCCTGCCAATAGCCAGCACTAATTTGCCAATGATGTGAGTGAGCCACCTTGGTAGGAGATCCTCCAGTTCCAGTCAAGCCTTCAGATGACTGCAGCCCTAGCAGACATTTTGACAGCAACTTCATGAGAGGCAGCAAGCCAGAATTACCCAGAGAAGCTGACCCTGAATCCCTGACCCACAGAAACTGTGAGAATGATAAAAGCTTGTTGTTTTGAGTTTGGGAATAATCTGTTATGCAGCAATAGGTAACTAAAACTGGTGGCTGCCTACCATCTCGCAGGTTCCATTACTGGGGTCAAAGGGCAAAATTTAGCTCATTGAAAGGAGCAGGGGTTTTGGATTTACATCATGAGTCCAGTTCTAGTTTAGCCATTTAAAGCTACAGAATTTTTTGAAGTTTTCTGAGGCTCAGTTTCCTCATAACTAA